>NC_138776.1:123120905-123298405 GCF_965119305.1 Pelophylax lessonae | reverse complement strand
AGAGTCTAAAAGATCCCAATTTAAAAAAAAAAAAAAAGAGTACCTGTCACTACAGATTTCTATCATAGGGGATATTTAACTCACTGTGATAACAATAAAAATTATAAAAAAAAAAAAAAAAAAATGAAAGGAAAGGAAAGGTGTCAAAATAACATAAAAAAGCAAATTAGTAGTTTGTTGCCACTGCACAGGCATGCACAATTTTTAAAGCATGTCATGTTTGGTATCTATGTACTCAGCATAAGATCATCTTTTAAATTTTACCAAACAATTTGGAATTATATAGTGTATTTGTGCATTAAATTAAAAAAATATATATTTTTTTGCAGAAATTGCGTTTGGAAAATCTGTGCGCAAATACCTTGTGACAAAAAAATTTGTAACATCCCCCATTTTGTTCTATAGGACCTCTGCTTTAAAAAAATAAATAATGTTTGGGGGTTCAAAGTAATTTCTAGTAAAAAAAAATATTTTTTCATGTAAACAAAAAGTCACAGAAAAGGCTTGGTTTTCAAGTGGTTAGAAGAGTGGGTGATGTGTGGCTAAGATTGAGCATAAATGCCGGGACAGTTTAAACACCCCCCAAATGACCCCTTTTTGAAAAGTAGACACCCCAAGCTATTTGCTGAGAGGCATATTGAATCCATGGAGTATTTTATATTTTGCCCTAAGTTTCGGGAAGGGGACAATTTGTTTTTTTTTTTTTTTTTTTTTTTACAGGAAGTTGTCACTAAATGATATATTGCTCACGCATGCCATGGGTATATGTGAAATGACACCTCAAAATACATTCTGCTGCTTCTCCTGAGTACAGGGATACCACATGTGTGAGACTTTTTGGGAGCCTAGCTGTGCACTACCTGTCATAGTTTCAGAGGCCCTGAAATTTCAAGATAGCACAAAACCCCTCCAAATTACCACATTTTGCAAAGTAGACACTCTAAACTATTTGCTGAGAGGCATGGTGAGTCCATGGAATATTTTATATTTTGTCACAAGTTTCAGGAAAATTATTATTTCTTTTTTTTTTGTTTTTTTACACAAAGTTGTCACTAAATAATATATTGCTCACACATGCCCTGGATATATGTGAAATGACACCCCAAAATACATTCTGCTGCTTCTCCTGAGTACAGGGATACCACATGTGTGAGACTTTTTGGGAGCCTAGCTGTGTACGGGACCCCAAAAAACAATCCCCAATTTCAGGTTTTATAATGGCGTAAATTGCTTATTTTACCTCTGCAGTACCTGTCACAGTTTCAGAGGCCCTGAAATTTCAAGATAGCACAAAACTCCCCCAAATTACCCCATTTTGCAAAGTAGACACTACAAGCTATTAGCTGAGAGGCATGATGAGTCCATGGAATAGTTTATATTTTGCCACAAGTTTCGGGAAGATTATTATTTTTTTTTTTGTTTTGTTTTTTACACAAAGTTGTCAGTAAATGATATAATGCTCACACATGCCATGGGTATATGTGAATTGACAACCCAAAATACATTCTTCTGCTTCTCCTGAGTACAGGGATACCCCATGTGTGAGACTTTTTGGCAGTCTAGCCACGTACAGGACCCGGAAAACCAATCCGCACCTTCTGGCTTTCTAAGGGCGTAAATTGTTGATCTCACTCCTTAATACCTATCACACTTTTGAAGGCCATGAAAAGATGGCACAAAACCCAAATGACCCCATTTTGCAAAGTAGACACTCCAATCTATTTGCTGAGAGGCATGGTGAGTATTTTGCAGCTCTCATTTTTTTTGGAAAATGAAGAAAAAACAGGAAAATGCATTTTTTCCCCTCTTTTTTCAATTTCCAAAACTCTGTGACAAAAAGTGAGATCTGCAAAACACTCAACATGCCTCTCTGCAAATAGCTTAGGGTGTCTAATTTCCGAAAAGGGGTCATTTGGGGGGGGGGGGGGGGTTTGTGCTGTCTTGGCATTTCATGGCCTCCGAAACTGTGATAGGTAGTCAGTGGGGGGAAATCAACAATTTACGCCCTTGGAAAGCCTGAAAGTGGGGATTGGTTTTCGGAGTCCTGTACTCGGATAGACAGCAAAAAAGTCTCACACATGTGGTATCTCTGTACTCAGGAGAAGCAGCAAAATGTATTTTGGGGTGTCATTCCACATATACCCATGGAATGTGTGAGCAATATATCATTTAGTGACAACTTTGTGTAAAAAAAAAAAAAAAAAAATATATATATATATATATATATATATATATATATATTTTTTTTTTTTCCCGGAACATGTGGCAAAATATAAAATATTCCATGGACTCACCATGCCTCTCAGCAACTAGCTTGGAGTGCCTACTTTGCAAAATGGGGTCATTTGGGGGGGGCGGGGGGTTTGTGCTATCTTGGAATTTTAGGGCCTCCGGAACTGTGACAGATAGTGCAGAGGTGAAATGCACAATTTACGCCATTAGAAAACCTGAGAGTGTTGATTGGTTTTCAGGGTCCCATACACAGCTAGGCTCCCAAAAAGTCTCAAGCATGTGGTATCCCTGTACTCAGGGGAAGCAGCAGAATGTATTTTGGGGTGTCATTCCACATATACCCATGGCATGTGTGAGCAATTTATCTTTTAGTGAAAACTTTGTGTTAAAAAATTAAATTAAAAAAAAGTTCCCGAAACTTGTGGCAAAATATAAAATATTCCATGGACTCACCATGCCTCTCAGCAAATAGCTTGGGGTGTCTACTTTCCAAAATGGGGTCATTTGGGGGGGGGGGGGTTGTGCTATCGTGAAATTTCAGGGCCTCCGCAACTGTGATGGGTAGTGAGGAGTAAAATCAAAAATTTACGCCATTAGAAAACCTGAAGATGGTGATTGATTTTCGGGGTCCCGTACACAGCTAGGCTCGCAAAACGTCTCAAACATGGGGTATCCCCATACTCAGGAGAAGCAGCAGAATGTATTTTGGGGTGTCATTCCACATATACCCATGTCATGTGTGAGAAATGTATCTTTTAGTGACAACTTTGTGTTAAAAAAAGAATTAAGAAAAAAATTGTAATTTTCCCAAAACTTGTGGCAACATATAAAATATTCCACGGACTCACCATGCCTCTCAGCCAATAGCTTCAGGTGTCTACTTTCCAAAATGGGGTCATTTGGGGGGGGGGGGGGTTGTGGTATCTTGACATTTCAGGGCCTCCTAAACCGTTATAGGTAGTGAGAAAATGCAATAAAAAATGTACGCTCTTTGAAATTGTGATGGTGGGGATTGGTTTTCGGGGTCCCGTACACAGCTAGGCTCCCAAAAAGGCTCACATATGTGGTATCCCTGTACTCAGGAGAAGCAGGAGATGTGTAATTACACATATACACATGGCATATGTGAGCAATATATAATTTCAATGTCAACTTTGTGTAAAAAAAAAATATATATTTTTTTTAGTCATTTTTCAAACACCTGTGACAAAAAAATGAAATATTCAATAAGCTCAACATGCCGCAGTTAGAAATTAAAGCTGCATAAATTCCCGTATTTACACCATAGTTTGTAGACGCTATAACTTTTGCGCAAACCAATAAAAATACGCTCATTGAGATTTTTTTGTCAATGACATGTAGCTAAACACATTTTGCCCAAAATATATGACATAAATTGAGTATATTGGATATTTTTTAAATGACAAAGTTGAAAATGTCATTTTTTCTCAAAATTTTCGCTCTTTTTTTATTAATATCGCAAAAAATAAAAAGCGCAGAGGTGATCAAATACCACCAAAATAAATCTTTGTTTGTGGGAAAAAAAGGATGTAAATTTTGTTTGGGTACAGCATTGCATGACCGCGCAATTGTCAGTTAAAGTCACGCAGTGCCAACAGTCATGTGGCACAGAGCCATGATAGAGCCCCTGCTTTTTGTGCTGCCTGTGTGATTATCATAATGCTGATGATCATAGATGCTACTTTACACTTCAGTTGGGGGAGCAGTAAACATGTGCAGTGGAGCTGCATTTTTACTGCCCCCCAAACCAATCCCCTTTAACTGCTTCCCGTCCAGCTACATACTGTACCAGTACATCACTGGATTGGAAGGGTGATATCTTGGTCATTACTACAGCAATGATCGAGATATCATTTTTTTTTAGCGATTCTGCACACAGTAAAAGTAACCCTAGTGTCTAAGAAGTCACTGGATTACTTTTACAGACAGTAGCATCCCTGTCTTTACCGCCTTTAGGATGCAAACAGTAGCATCCAGTTCCTGAGACACAGTGAGAGGGGCGGATGTCGTTCCTCCCAATGTGTGGCATCAGAAACCAGAAGCGGTAAGGATTTTATCACTTCCAGTTACGGTCTCATGTAGCCATTACCGGTTTGAACAAGCATCTGATCAAACTGATCTTGATTTGATCAGATGCTTTGGAGGCCAGAGGACAGATATGGGGTCTAAAAAGACCCTGGATATCTCCATAAAGAGGACCTGCCATGGCTCATGCTATCACAAGGATGTTGTTCATCCCTTGTGAAAGCAAAAAATAAAAAAAAAATAAAGATACAGTGTATGATTTTTTCTTTGTAAAGAAATTAATAAAAATACAATTTAAAACAAATTATAAATGCTGCCACTACTTTATGCTTATGCGCAAATGAGAACGCACACGTTGGCTCCGCAAGCATTTATATAGACGGCAACAAACCGGTATTTTGTTTCAAGACGGGGTCAGGGGCGGGGCCATGAGTGTCATTAGGGGTTTGGTTGAAGGGGGCCCCGTCAGGTGGACTGTATGGGGCCCCATGATTTCTAACAGCGGCCCTGAGCCACAGTGTGCTCTCCTGCTTAGTGTGGTAAGTTTTTAATAGGAAAGCAAAAGGGAACACCAGGGATTTCACATAAAGCAATACAAAGAAAACAGGATACTTTTTCATGCAAGTACGTGGTACAGCAGGCAAATATCAAGAATATAAAAAGTTGGGTTAACAAACGCTTTAATTTACATTCACATTTCAGCTTCCAATCATAATTTTTTAAGGCTACCCAGGATCAAAGCAGTGGAAGATCTTTTGGTAATAGCTCTTTTCTTTATTCTTATCAGTGACCAGAAGGTGAGGTTTGAAGGAGTAGACAGGACCTAAAGGTGAACAAAGAAGCTAGCAGAAAGAATATGTACTTTTATCATACTAATTCAATTAAAGCAGATAACGATAAGGACAATGCAGGAAGGAAAATGTAGGGGTTGGTTGTAGGGGGTGACAAGTTTAATAGGAACACTTGGTGAGCCCTGTGTACCCAGCAATACACTTATAACTTGGAACATTTATCACTGTAACAGATACTTTACACCAGATGTTCTTGTTTAAAAGCATTTTTTTTTTAAAAATACCAAACATGTTATACTTACCTGCTCTGTGCAGTGTTTTTGCACAGAGTGGCCCCAATCCTTATTTTCTCAGGTCCCTTGCTAGTGCTCCTGTTCCCTTCCTCCTAGCAGCTTGCTAAGGGGGCACTCGAGTAGGCACACTCTCAAGCTGGTGTCCATTGACACACATTCTCACCTCACTGGCTCACTGGCTGTAATTGACAGTAGCGGGAGCATATGGCTCCTACTGTTGCCTCAGCCAATGAGGAGGAAGAGACCCGGGGAAGCCGCTGTTCTCCTCGATTGAGATGGGGCTTAGGTAAGTATAAGGGAGGACTGGGGGGGGGGGCATGGGGGGCTGCACACAGGTTTTTTACCTTCATGTATAGAATGCATGAAGGTAAAAAACTTTAAGCCTTTACAACCACTTTAAGTCTACTAAATTAGCACAGTGCTGTATGGCTTCATAGGCAGTAATTACATATTATCGACTGCTACACAATAAGCAGTGGGTATTGCCAGGTAATTACTAAAGGTCATAGGGAACAAGGAATTCTCTATCAACAAAAGTAAAATACCCACAAATGTAGTCGCATCTATTTAATAAGGTTCAACCATGTCTTTTGCTATATGGGAGCACTTGCTTGATACATATTGATCAAATGAATGACTAAAAGAGAAATATCTGAATGGAGTAAATGTAGGAGAAAAAATTGTATTACATTTATACCCTTATTACAATTTATATGCATCAAAACCACAACCATTATAAACTAGCTTTCAGGTTTTTTTTTTTTTTTATACTATATTTATTGAGATTTGTAGAAAAATACAGATAAACATAAACATGAGATCGAACTCTTTTTACAAAGGGTATAAAAGATATAAAACAGCATGGTTAATACACACGGTACAGTTGGCCTAGGGACCTAATGCCCCCCGGCGCAATGGGGTAAGCATAAATCGGTACAAAACAAATTAAGGAACACTGAACGAGTAAAGTACGTGGCATCTGGGTTAATGAGGGAAGTAAGATGCTGGGTAGGCACGAATAGACTGCCAAACATGAGACTGGTAGCAATGAAATAATTGGTAGTGTTATGTATAAGAGGATAATGGAATGCAACAGGGGTTCCGTATGGCAGGGGCTTAAGGTAGAGATGTAGACCCTGTTATATTCTGAGTGCTTGCAAAGTCTATGCGGGTGTTCCAGTTACTGAATGCGAAGGAGGATGTGTGAAGAGAGAGCTCCTCTGAGGGAAGAGAGTAGTCCATGAACTGACGCCATCTGCGTTCAAATTTCTTCATGTTTCCAGATGGCTGGGTCATGGAGTCAGTTTTTTCCAGTAGGAAAAGTTTGAGAAGAGCCTGTTTAACTAGAGCCAGCCGTGGGGGGGCAGGATGGATCCAGGATTGCATTATAGCTCTGCGAGCCGCAAGAAGACAGATATGAGCCCACTGCGGAGTTGGCGTGGTAGTTCCCGAGGAAGATTTGGCCGTCGACATATCATAGCTAAAAAGGCATAAAAGTGGTTCTGTCGGGAGACATAGAGATGTGACTAGCTTTCAGGTTTTATTGCCAAAGCTTAACTGAACAAGCTGAAGTTAGAGGCTGATTGGCTACCATGTACAGTTGCACCAGATTATCAGTGCATCAGTTTTAGTAAACCTACCCCACAGGTACATAAAGCTTAAATTGATCTACGACAACAGTTCTGTAATCAGGTATAACCTTACTCATTACATTATTGTAGATACAAAAATAGTGGATGTTATTAGGTGACTGTGCATAATAATGAACATTTTTAAATTGTTTTTTGCACCCCACTAAAAGAATTCATACACGAACAGATCCAAACTCATTGGGCAGCTCATGGGTGATGAATAACTGTTTATGCAATTTCAAGCCAAAGGAGGAATATTATCGGTTAAATGTATTACCCTGTCACATTATTGTGGGAGAGAGTGGTCAGCTGCAGAAGATGCTTCACTCTAAAGCTGACCACACACAATCTGATTTCACAATATCTATACAGTTTCCTCAACCTTAGTATGACCAGGACCCGGTTAATTCTTCCTAAACCTTCCATGCCCTAGCAGTAAGAAAAAAATTATACTTGTACAATTAAAATAAAGAAAGCAACACTAGGGGGAGAAGCTCTGGGCAGTTCCAGGATGAAGAAGGATCAGAGCGTCCTAGTTGAAGACAGACTGAGCAATAGCATGCAATGTCAAGCTGCAGCAAGCAAAGCCAACAGAATTTTAGCATGCATTAAAAAGGTGATTTACTCCAGAGATAAAACTATAAATTCTGGTTTGGACACATATGAAGCATTCAGTCCAGTTCTGGTCACCAATACTCAGAAAGGATGTGCTAGAGCTGGAGAGAGTCCAGAGAAGGGAAACAAAATGAATAAGGGGACTGGAGGACCTCAATTATGAGGAACAACTGCAAGCACTTAACTTATTCTCCCTGGAGAAGAGATGCTTGAGAGGAGATATGATAGCGATATTCAAATATCCTAATGGTGATCCCAGCATAGGTAGGAAACTATTAAGTCTCAGGGAGTGTGTGGAGACCCAGGGCCACATGATGAGACTGGAAGAGAAGTGGTTTAACTGCGTAGAGGGTTTTTCACTGTCAGAGCAGTATGGACGTGGAACAATTGGTGGTGTCTGCAGAAAGTATTGATAGTTTAAAAGACTCTTGGATGTGCATCTTATCGAACACAATATACAGGGATATGGGAAATGATTATCTACACTAACACACACCCACAAAGGTTGAACTGGAGGGACTGTTGTCTTTTCTCAACCCTACCAACTATGAAACTAAGTAAAATGTAATTTAAAAAAAAGTGTAATCGGTCTACAATATACTGCAATTAAATTGTCACACTGACATTTATTCTTTATGTCTATTTACAGATATACCTGTATTAGTTTCCAGCTTGTTTTGTTGTATTCACTCTATCTCTCCGCTTCGTTCTCCTTATCTCTAACTTCCTCTCTCTCCTCCTACTTCTCTTTTTTTCTTCTCTCTCTCTCTTATTTTCTTTCTTTCTAGTTCTCTCTCCCTCAATCTCTCTCTCTCTCTCTTTTTGCTCTTTGTCTTTAATTTCTTTCTGTCTTTCTTTTTACTCTTTCTCTTTCATTTTCTCTCTCTCTTTCATTTTTCTCTATCTCTTGTTCTTTCTCTTCCTCTTTCCTTCTCTCTCTCATCCTCATGTTTTATCACTGACTAATAAAACTGAACAAAAGTTACATAATTGCCTTCCTTAGACTCAGCCAAATCATATAATCCCAGATGTTATTTTTTTGTTGGAAAACAATATTAAACTCTTAAAAAAACAAACTGTGTTTTAAAGAATTTTGTGCATACATTATTGGCACTAAAAAATTGGCACTAAAAAACTGGCACACTCTGCTTCCATCATTTGCAATTTGTACATTCACACATAAAAAATGAAATCACCACATGAAGGCTGAAGTTAAAATGAAAAAGCCCTAGAAACAAAGAGCCTGATGGCCAGAATCTTGCCCTTTTCTGATTGGGGAAATCTTTGGTTCTAAATGACAAGATAGCAAGAAAGGTAAAACAGCCTTGTGCATTACCTTAAAAACATTTATTGATTACAAGCATGCAAATATACTCACAAAAGTCTTGTGGCTGTAAACATTTTGTATACTCTGAACCACAGTCACAACTCAAATCAAGGATTTAGATGTCCAATGTGGAAGCGTGGGGGGCACTTAACCGCAGGTGCAAAAACAGATGTGTTTCGAGGGGTCTGCTGACATTTTCCTGTTTAAATAATCTCATTGCAAACAAAACTCATGATAGTCTCCTCCTCCTCAAAACTGGGTAGAGGCCGCACCCCAAAGTTTAATCTTTGGAGAACTACAGTCTGCCCATACAGCAAACTGTGTCTGACACCATACATATGGCAATGACGGGATATCTTTATACACTGCTTGGCTAAAAAAAAAGGTAGCCACCAAAAAAAAAAAAAAAAGGTCACACCCATTGGACCATTTTTAGCTTTGCTTTACGGCAGGCATTCGCTGTGGCATTGTTTCGATAACCTTATGCAATGCCACAAGATTTATTTCTGTCCAGTGTTGCATTAATTTTTCACCAAGATCTTGTATTGATGATGGGAGAGTCGGACCACTGCGCAAAGCCTTCTTCAGCACACCCAAAATATACTCAATGGACTCTGTGGTGGCCAAGCCATGTGTGAAAATGAAAAATGAAGGTGTGAACCATTCTTTCACAATTTGAGCCTGATGAATCCTGGCATTGTCATCTTGGAATGTGCCCGTGCCATCAGGGAAGAAAAAATTTCATTGATTGAATAACCTGGTCATTCAGTATATTCAGGTAGTCAGCTGATCTCATTCTTTGGCCACATAGGATAGTTACAGCATGCTTAGTTTAGTTAGTTGCTTAGTTAATTCCAGGTGGCGATTTTTTTTTTTTTGGCCAGGCGGTGTATATCACATAGATGCGTGCACCAACAGGCAGAAACCACAAGCATTCCATAGTCAAAGAGATCATCTTAATCCTAAAATATCATTTTATGTGACTTGCCTCCTCATGCTTCTATTATTTACTATGGTCAAGGTTAAAAATATATTTCTAAAGTAATTGTAAAGCTTATTAAAATTAAAATAACACACAGGTTTATACTTACTTGCTTTGTGCAATACTTTTGCATAGGTTAGCCCCCAAACCTCCCCTTCTAGGTACCACCATAGGAAGCTTCTTCCTTTGGTGGCACACCTATGAGCTCATTCATGAGCTGGACTCTGTGTGTCGTAGGTGGTAGAATACCAGGCTTGCAATTGAGATGGCTGTGGGTTTGAATCCCTTGGCCAGCAGGTGATTCATTGGAATCAGAGGTCAGAGTCCATGATAACGCGGAAACTCGAAGTTCCCGCGAAGAAGCCAATTTGTTCGTCATTCGACGAACGAACGAACAGCCAATGTTTGAGTCAAACTCAAAGCTCATCCCTAGTAAGCGGGCAGCATATGGCCTTGTACCTATGATTACAATGAACTTAATACCAATTTTCCCCTCCCTTCCTTTCATGTGAATAAATTTAAATTCTTGGAAGTTTTGCAACAGCACCAGTGTATCTATTGACTATAGTCCTAAGCGCTTTTTTGAGAGATTTTTGATGTGACATTTTTTATAAAGAACATACATTGGGACACATAATCTAATCTAACATAGAGAATTATAGCAAGAAAACAAAGTCATTTTAGTAGCAGGAGGGGAGGGGGCAGGCACTGACACAGCTGACAGGCAGAGAAGGAGGGGTGGAGAGACTGTGGGCTGACGGACATGTAAACTGACCACGGTATCAGGGGCTCAGTAACCATGATAAACGTGGTCAGTTTACAGATGGGAGGGCAGCACAAGGCAGGATCAGCCAGCTATTTTAGGTGATAGAAAGGGCCAAATTACACAGCACAAGCACTGTGCTATATAACATACTTTAAAGGAATAGGATAATATTTGGTTTTTTTAGGGTTACAACTACTTTAAAATAAAAAAATGTCTAGCCTTTACAACCACTTTAAGTCATGCAAATATGAACTTTTGGAGTATATTTTGCATTTTCTTTTTAAGCCAGGACTTTCCTGTATATGCCGGTCTATCTTGATTTCCTTTTCTGAAGAAAATGAGTTCAAGTTTACACAGATCTATGAGTCAGAAACGTTCCCCATATTGTGTTCACATAACTGCACGTGAAATTGCAATTAGGAACTAATTCTGCCCAAAGTTTTTTCACACTCCATGTCTGGGCAGACAGGAATGATTCACCAGGTGCTTTCCTTTCACAAATGAATTCAAAGATTTATTGTTCATACGTATGCTTGTTTATTTACTGTTTACTGTTTATATTGTTTTCGAAATGCCAATATTGTTACATCATTCTGTTACAATTCTTTATCTGTAACAGACAATTGACAGTCAAATAGACTATGACTCCAGAACTAAAAATTGTTAAAATAAAGTTTGGAAAAAATAAGGAACAAAAATCTGAAGACAAGCCGCTCTATATTTATAAAACTCGTAGCACTGTGAATCTGGTGTCATGGTCATACCCAGTATTAAACGTTCATCTTCAAAAAACAAAGAATTTATATAAAAAGTAAAAGAAAAATAAACATCACTTTAAATACCAATACACTTGAAAAATTAGAACATAAAACTTACCTAAGATCATCTTAGTCTTTGTATTATAGTATACTAAATATTCATACTTTTGTGGAGCCTAAGAAAAGACAAACACTGGAATGAAAATATTATCATATTATTCATAAAATAATGTCATATGGAGCACAGATTGACTGCGATGTAAATAAAGAATCTCTGCTTTGCGTGGCAGAACTTGCATTCAAGTAGAGGTTGTTTTAATTATTAGTTGCTAAAACAAGAATAAGAGACTGTTGCAGAGAACTTGTAATATATCAACTGTGTGATGTTGAGCAGCAAAGCGTAAGGAACTGATAATACCCAATTGTTTAGGCAATGTTTGCCTTTGAAACAACAAAAAAGATAATAAGAAAATTAAATTACCGTATATACTCGAGTATAAGCCGAGTTTTTCAGCACATTTTTTTGTGCTGAAAATGTCCCCCTCGGCTTATACTCGAGTCAAGGAAAAAAAAAAAATTTCCTGTCCGCTCGGACGGGTTTAAGGTTTAAAAATGGCGCCGCCCGTCGCATACATGTCACCGCGCACGCGCCGCCGCTCGTGTAATCTCGGCTATTCCCGGCGCCGCTCGGGAGAGGCCGGGAATAGCCGAAAGTATACGAGCGGCGGCGCGTGCGCAATGACGTGTCGGCGCCGGGCGGCGCCATTTTTAAAATGAAGGCGCCTCTGGAACAGGTAAGTGAAACAGCTGCACTACCTGCCATGGGCTGCGGGCACACTACGAGGGATGCAGTGCTGCGGGCATGGTACACATGTACCATGCCCACAGCACTGCATCTCCTGTAGTATGCCCACAACCCCGGATCCTCTTGCACCATGCCAGTACCCTGCATTCTCCTGCACCATGCCAGTACCCTGCATTCTCCTGCACCATGCCAGTACCCTGCATTCTCCTGTACCATGCCAGTACCCTGCATTCTCTTGCACCATGCCAGTACCCTGCATTCTCCTGCACCATGCCAGTACCCTGCATTCTCCTGCACCATGCCAGTACCCTGCATTCTCCTGTACCATGCCAATCACCCTGCATTCTCCTGTACCATGCCCGCCGCCCTGCATTCTCACCCTAGGCTTATACTCGAGTCAATGATTTTTCCCATCTTTTTGTGGTAAAAGTAGGGGTCTCGGCTTATACTCGGGTCGGCTTATACTCGAGTATATACGGTAATAACTTTAAGACAAAATGCAATACAAAATTGTGGCAGAGGTTTGCATACAAATATGCCGTAGTCTCAAATATAAAGCTGTAGTCTTAAATATAAAAGTAATTATTTTCACTGTGTTATATTTTATACTTTGAATTTATAATGTAAGTCGAACAAGTCAAAAGAACATATTACTGATTGTTTCAGGAATCTGTTTATTTTATTCATTTTCAGTTCAGCTCACTGGTCCAATGAATATGTTATCTGAAAGAGCTTTTGAGCTTTTATTACAATTCTGAAAATACTCCTAAAGGGAGCCTATACTGAAATAAATATGACGGCTACTTTTGCCTATGTCCCTTTGAAAATGCTTGTAGTTTTCTGCAGGCAGTGTGTAGTGTGTAGACGGTCTGGTTTCCACCAACAACTAGCTTGGTTTAGCACAGTGGTGATATCAGTGCTAATATTCAAAGGTAATATCTCATTATTTAAGGCATTTGACACTCATGAAGTGGATTTCATATACTGTGTTGTTGGAGAATATATTTAAATAAAAGTTTTTGTGCCTGGGCCTAACCCTAAAAGTGGAACTAAAATCCAAAGTTTTTACCCCCCACTCCAGAAATGCAGTCCACATTCTCTTTTGCTAACCTCTTCACCCAGTCTTATTCTGGTTTTTGCTTGTGCATTTAAATTTTCAGTCTAAATCAGTTTGCTAGCAAGCTGGTAAATAAAACCTTTGTACCCCCCTATTGTGTTCCCCCGAAAATAAGACTGGGTCTTATAATAATTTTGGCAACAAAATACACAGTAGGGCTTATTTTCGGGGTAGGTCTTATCATGTAATGCTTATTTGCCAGTGCCTGTGCCCCCTGTCTTCTCTCTTCCCCCTCCCATTCTTGCCTCTCAGGAATCCCCATTTTAAACCGAGTTAAAGTGGTTGTAAAATACTATAATCCACTCTATTACAGTATTATGTAATGTACAATGTGTGTGTTTCTGTAATATTTTTGTGCCAAATACCTTCATTACTGGTTGCCTATGTGACCCACAGGAGCTCTCTTCCCTGCTCCGAGCACTGCAGAGGTAGAGGCCGAGATCCCCCGCTGACAGCTGGGAGAGGAGGAGGAGAGCAGTGGGAGGTTAGGTGAGCGCCAAGCAACGCTGTAGTGAAGGTATTTGGCACAATAATATTACAGAAACACATACATTGTACATTATATAATACTATAGTAGAGTGGATTATAGGATTTTACAGCCACTTTAAACTAGGGCTTATTTTTGGGGTAGGGCTTATATTAAAGCCCTCCTGCATAATCACACTAGGTCTTATTTTCAGGGTAGGTCTTATTTTTGGGGAAACATGGTACAAATCAAGGTAAATATCATTTTACAGAAGATAGTTCAACAATGGTTGCCAACTAGTGTTGAGCGAACACGGACTGTACTATTCGTGTTTGTACCGAATAATTGGATTTTTGTTACCCGAACACGAACACGGACACTTTACTGTATATTCGGGTAAAAATCCGTGTTCGGTCGTTTTATTTCCGGGTTTTGCATGCTTTGGCGCTCTTTTCATGGCGGGCTTTCAACAGCCAATCAACAATCGTTTAACTGGTGTGCCTTAAGCCATCCCAGCCATGCCTGCAAATGTCTCAGTAGCTGTGATTGGCCGTCTGAAGCATGTGACCAAGTCTTTATAAGTTCGAGGCAGCCGCAGCGGCGTCATTATGCTGCTTAGATCAGGGACAGAGCACACATCAACGTGCTGGCTGCTGATTAGGGAAAGATAGGCAGGAAAAAACCATTTGTGTCCGGATAGAATTGAGGGACAGGTCGGAGTGTTTAGGCAGGGCGAGTTGTAGGCATTTTAGGGATAGAGTCTGCTGAATTATAGGGTCAGTGTCTTCTGCAAACTACAATCGATATTGCTGTGTGGGGGGTGGGGTCTGCACTCAATCCTGATCTACGATCTCTTCTCAATCCTGTTAGGGAGAGGCTGCTGCTGAATTTTAGGGTCAGAGTGTTCTACAAACTACAGTCGATATTGCTGTGTGGGGTGGGGTCTGCACTTAGTTCTCCTGATCTACGATCTCTTCTCAATCCTGTTAGGGACAGAGTCTGCTGAATTTTAGGGAAACTGTGTTCTACAAACTACAATCGATATTGCTGTGTGGTGTGGGATAGGAGATAGGCAGGTGTCAGTGATCCACATCCATTTTTCTGTGTGTGGGCTGCAGTGAACACAATCTTTTTGGGGTGCAGTGAAGACAATCCTTGTGGGGTGAAGTGAACAAAATCTTTGGGGGGTACAGTGAACACAATCTTTGTGGGGTGCAGAGAAGACAATCCTTGTGGGGTGCAGTGAACAAAATCTTTGGGGGGGTACAGTGAACACAATCTTTGTGGGGTGCAGTGAACAAAACCTTTGTGGGGTGCAGTGAACACAATCTTTGTGGGGTGCAGTGAAGACAATCCTTGTGGGGTGCAGTGAAGACAATCCTTGTGGGGTGCAGTGAACAAAATCTTTGGGGGGTACAGTGAACACAATCTTTATGGGGTGCAGTGAACAAAACCTTTGTGGGGTACAGTGAACACAATCTTTGTGGGGTGCAGTGAACAAAACCTTTGTGGGGTACAGTGAACACAATCTTTGTGGGGTGCAGTGAACACAATCTTTGTGGGGTGCAGTGAACAAAACCTTTGTGGGGTGCAGTGAACACAACCTTTGTGGGGTACAGTGAACACAATCTTTGTGGGGTGCAGTGAACAAAACCTTTGTGGGGTACAGTGAACACAATCTTTGTGGGGTACAGTGAACACAATCTTTGTGGGGTGCAGTGAACAAAACCTTTGTGGGGTACAGTGAACACAATCTTTGTGGGGTGCAGTGAACAAAACCTTTGTGGGGTACAGTGAACACAATCTTTGTGGGGTGCAGTGAAGACAATCCTTTTGGAGTGCAGTGAACAAAATCTTTGTGGGGTACAGTGAACACAATCTTTGTGGGGTGCAGTGAACAAAATCTTTGTGGGGTACAGTGAACACAATCTTTGTGGGGTGCAGTGAAGACAATCCTTGTGGGGTGCAGTGAAGACAATCCTTGTGGGGTGCAGTGAACAAAACCTTTGTGGGGTACAGTGAACACAATCTTTGTGGGGTACAGTGAACACAATCTTTGTGGGGTGCAGTGAACAAAACCTTTGTGGGGTACAGTGAACACAATCTTTGTGGGGTGCAGTGAACAAAACCTTTATGGGGTACAGTGAAGACAATCTTTGTGGGGTGCAGTGAAGACAATCCTTTTGGAGTGCAGTGAACAAAATCTTTGTGGGGTACAGTGAACACAATCTTTGTGGGGTGCAGTGAACAAAATCTTTGTGGGGTACAGTGAACACAATCTTTGTGGGGTGCAGTGAAGACAATCCTTGTGGGGTGCAGTGAAGACAATCCTTGTGGGGTGCAGTGAACAAAATCTTTGGGGGGTACAGTGAACACAATCTTTGTGGGGTGCAGTGAACAAAACCTTTGTGGGGTACAGTGAACACAATCTTTGTGGGGTGCAGTGAACAAAACCTTTGTGGGGTACAGTGAACAAAACCTTTGTGGGGTGCAGTGAACAAAACCTTTGTGGGGTGCAGTGAACACAACCTTTGTGGGGTACAGTGAACACAATCTTTGTGGGGTGCAGTGAACAAAACCTTTGTGGGGTACAGTGAACACAATCTTTGTGGGGTGCAGTGAACACAATCTTTGTGGGGTGCAGTGAACAAAACCTTTGTGGGGTGCAGTGAACACAACCTTTGTGGGGTACAGTGAACACAATCTTTGTGGGGTGCAGTGAACAAAACCTTTGTGGGGTACAGTGAACACAATCTTTGTGGGGTACAGTGAACACAATCTTTGTGGGGTGCAGTGAACAAAACCTTTGTGGGGTACAGTGAACACAATCTTTGTGGGGTGCAGTGAACACAATCTTTGTGGGGTGCAGTGAACAAAACCTTTGTGGGGTGCAGTGAACACAACCTTTGTGGGGTACAGTGAACACAATCTTTGTGAGGTGCAGTGAAGACAATCCTTGTGGGGTGCAGTGAAGACAATCCTTGTGGGGTGCAGTGAAGACAATCCTTGTGGGGTGCAGTGAACAAAATCTTTGGGGGGTACAGTGAACACAATTTTTGTGGGGTGCAGTGAACAAAACCTTTGTGGGGTACAGTGAACACAATCTTTGTGGGGTGCAGTGAACAAAACCTTTGTGGGGTACAGTGAACACAATCTTTGTGGGGTGCAGTGAAGACAATCCTTTTGGAGTGCAGTGAACAAAATCTTTGTGGGGTACAGTGAACACAATCTTTGTGGGGTGCAGTGAAGACAATCCTTGTGGGGTGCAGTGAAGACAATCCTTGTGGGGTGCAGTGAAGACAATCCTTGTGGGGTGCAGTGAACAAAATCTTTGGGGGGTACAGTGAACACAATCTTTGTGGGGTGCAGTGAACAAAACCTTTGTGGGGTACAGTGAACACAATCTTTGTGGGGTGCAGTGAACAAAACCTTTGTGGGGTACAGTGAACACAATCTTTGTGGGGTGCAGTGAACAAAACCTTTGTGGGGTACAGTGAACACAATCTTTGTGGGGTGCAGTGAAGACAATCCTTTTGGAGTGCAGTGAACACAATCTTTGTGGGGTACAGTGAACACAATCTTTGTGGGGTGCAGTGAACAAAACCTTTGTGGGGTACAGTGAACACAATCTTTGTGGGGTACAGTGAACACAATCTTTGTGGGATGCAGTGAACAAAACCTTTGTGGGGTACAGTGAACACAATCTTTGTGAGGTGCAGTGAAGACAATCCTTGTGGGGTGCAGTGAAGACAATCCTTGTGGGGTGCAGTGAACAAAATCTTTGGGGGGTACAGTGAACACAATCTTTGTGGGGTGCAGTGAACAAAACCTTTGTGGGGTACAGTGAACACAATCTTTGTGGGGTGCAGTGAACAAAACCTTTGTGGGGTACAGTGAACACAATCTTTGTGGGGTGCAGTGAACAAAACCTTTGTGGGGTACAGTGAACACAATCTTTGTGGGGTGCAGTGAAGACAATCCTTTTGGAGTGCAGTGAACACAATCTTTGTGGGGTACAGTGAACACAATCTTTGTGGGGTGCAGTGAACAAAACCTTTGTGGGGTACAGTGAACACAATCTTTGTGGGGTACAGTGAACACAATCTTTGTGGGATGCAGTGAACAAAACCTTTGTGGGGTACAGTGAACACAATCTTTGTTGGGTGCAGTGAACACAATCTTTGTGGGGTGCAGTGAACAAAACCTTTGTGGGGTGCAGTGAACACAACCTTTGTGGGGTACAGTGAACACAATCTTTGTGAGGTGCAGTGAAGACAATCCTTGTGGGGTGCAGTGAAGACAATCCTTGTGGGGTGCAGTGAACAAAATCTTTGGGGGGTACAGTGAACACAATTTTTGTGGGGTGCAGTGAACAAAACCTTTGTGGGGTACAGTGAACACAATCTTTGTGGGGTGCAGTGAACAAAACCTTTGTGGGGTACAGTGAACACAATCTTTGTGGGGTGCAGTGAAGACAATCCTTTTGGAGTGCAGTGAACAAAATCTTTGTGGGGTACAGTGAACACAATCTTTGTGGGGTGCAGTGAAGACAATCCTTGTGGGGTGCAGTGAAGACAATCCTTGTGGGGTGCAGTGAAGACAATCGTTGTGGGGTGCAGTGAACAAAATCTTTGGGGGGTACAGTGAACACAATCTTTGTGGGGTGCAGTGAACAAAACCTTTGTGGGGTACAGTGAACACAATCTTTGTGGGGTGCAGTGAACAAAACCTTTGTGGGGTACAGTGAACACAATCTTTGTGGGGTGCAGTGAAGACAATCCTTTTGGAGTGCAGTGAACACAATCTTTGTGGGGTGCAGTGAACAAAACCTTTGTGGGGTACAGTGAACACAATCTTTGTGGGGTCCAGTGAACACAATCTTTGTGGGGTACAGTGAACACAATCTCATACTTCTGAAGCTTTGAGGGTGCTGCCTGTTCTATACTCCTCCTCCTCCTCCTCATCCATCCTTTTAGGTGTACAAACAATAGTAATTGGGGCCTAGTGTGCTTCTGTACGTGTGAAAAACATACACTTTTTTTTGATCATATTTCCTATTCCGCTATTCTATAAAAACCTTTGGGGCTCAATTAAATTGCGGAATAGTCTGTGTCGGTACGTGTGAGATCCACCTTTCCAAGTTTTTGGGGTTCATCTCATACTTCTGAAGCTTTGAGGGTGCTGCCTGTTCTATACTCCTCCTCCTCCTCCTCCTCATCCATCCTTTTAGGTGTACAAACAATAGTAATTGGGGCCTAGTGTGCTTCTGTACGTGTGAAAAACATACACTTTTTTTTGATCATATTTCCTATTCCGCTATTCAATAAAAACCTTTGGGGCTCAATTAAATTGCGGAATAGTCTGTGTCGGTACGTGTGAGATCCACCTTTCCAAGTTTTTGGGGTTCATCTCATACTTCTGAAGCTTTGAGGGTGCTGCCTGTTCTATACTCCTCCTCCTCCTCTTCCTCATCCATCCTTTTAGGTGTACAAACAATAGTAATTGGGGCCTAGTGTGCTTCTGTACGTGTGAAAAACATACACTTTTTTTTGATCATATTTCCTATTCCGCTATTCAATAAAAACCTTTGGGGCTCAATTAAATTGCGGAATAGTCTGTGTCGGTACGTGTGAGATCCACCTTTCCAAGTTTTTGGGGTTCATCTCATACTTCTGAAGCTTTGAGGGTGCTGCCTGTTCTATACTCCTCCTCCTCCTCCTCCTCATCCATCCTTTTAGGTGTACAAACAATAGTAATTGGGGCCTAGTGTGCTTCTGTACGTGTGAAAAACATACACTTTTTTTTGATCATATTTCCTATTCCGCTATTCAATAAAAACCTTTGGGGCTCAATTAAATTGCGGAATAGTCTGTGTCGGTACGTGTGAGATCCACCTTTCCAAGTTTTTGGGGTTCATCTCATACTTCTGAAGCTTTGAGGGTGCTGCCTGTTCTATACTCCTCCTCCTCCTCTTCCTCATCCATCCTTTTAGGTGTACAAACAATAGTAATTGGGGCCTAGTGTGCTTCTGTACGTGTGAAAAACATACACTTTTTTTTGATCATATTTCCTATTCCGCTATTCAATAAAAACCTTTGGGGCTCAATTAAATTGCGGAATAGTCTGTGTCGGTACGTGTGAGATCCACCTTTCCAAGTTTTTGGGGTTCATCTCATACTTCTGAAGCTTTGAGGGTGCTGCCTGTTCTATACTCCTCCTCCTCCTCCTCCTCATCCATCCTTTTAGGTGTACAAACAATAGTAATTGGGGCCTAGTGTGTTTCTGTACGTGTGAAAAACATACACTTTTTTTTGATCATATTTCCTATTCCGCTATTCAATAAAAACCTTTGTGGCTCAATTAAATTGCGGAATAGTCTGTGTCGGTACGTGTGAGATCCACCTTTCCAAGTTTTTGGGGTTCATCTCATACTTCTGAAGATTTGAGGGTGCTGCCTGTTCCATACTCCTCTTCCTCATCCTCCCTTTAGGGTAGGAAAAAATTTAATCGGGCCTAGTCTGTGTTTGTACGTGTGAGATACACAGTTTTTTATCCTATTCCGCTATTCAATACACACCCTTTTGGTGTAAAAAACATTAAATTGCGGCATAGTTTGCATATTTGACATTTGCATATATTGTGCCTTGTTGCGCTGTTTTGAGTACTCCACCAACATGGCCAGTGGCAATGACGCCGTTCTCAGCTTAACTATCCCACTTCTATGCCTCCTTGAAAAAACAATTCGGGCGATGATGGAAGAGGATGTGGCACAGGATGAGGAGGAGGAGGAGGAGGATGAAGAGGTAACATTTCAAAGGCTTTCAGGGCAGTCATTCTCAAGGGGCTCCGAGGGTGGGTTCCTGCACACACAAACGCCAGGGACACAATTGTCCAGCAGGGGCACAGTTCTGGAGGATGAGGAGGATGAGGAGGAGGAGGAGCTGGAGGAGGAGATGGAACCATGTTCACAGCAGGGTGGCACCCAGGCCAGCTCATGGCCATCACTGGTGCGTGGCTGGGGGGATACAGAGGACACGGACGATACACCTCCCACAGAGGACAGCCTTTCGTCGCCTCTGGGCAGCCTGGCACACATGAGCGATTACATGCTGCAGTGTCTCCACAACGACCGCCGAGTTGCCCACATTCTAACTTGTGCTGATTACTAGGTGGCCACGCTGCTGGATCCCCGTTACAAGGACAACGTACCGTCCTTAATTCACTCACTGGAGCGCGATCGCAAGATGCGCGAGTACAAGCGCACGCTGGTAGACGCGATGCTGCTGGCATTCCCATCTGACAGCGGGGCCACAGTGGAAGCACAAGGCAGAGGAGGAGGAGGAGGAGGTCGCCAACTCAACCAGGGCACCGCCAGCACCTCAGAAGGCAGGGTTAGCATGGCCGAAATGTGGAAAAGCTTTGTCAGCACGCCACAACAAACAGCAGCACCAGCAGCTCAGATGGAACGTCTTAGCAGGAGGCAGCATTTTACCAACATGGTGGAGCAGTATGTGTGCACACGCCTACATGTAGTGAATGAGGGGTCTGCCCCCTTCAACTTCTGGGTCTCCAAATTGGGCACATGGCCTGAGCTTGCCCTTTACGCCTTGGAGGTGCTGGCGTGCCCTGCAGCCAGTGTATTATCTGAACGGGTATTTAGCACGGCTGGGGGTGTTATAACAGACAAGTGCAGCCGCCTGTCCAGAGACAATGTGGACAAGCTCACGTTCATTAAAATGAACCAGGCATGGATCCCACGGGACTTTTCCGTACCTTGTGCAGAATAGCAATGGATACCGACCTTACCCAGCCATTGTTCCATTTTTGCTCTTTCTCACTCTTTTGGGGTGTACCCTCATTTAAAATTTGTGAAAAGAAGCAGTGTTGGCTACCTCGTCCTCCTCCTCAGGGCCAGATTAACGTAGGGGCTATTGGAGCTGCAGCTCCATGCAGGCCCCTACCTTTTATATAGGCCCCGGGTTGGCCATATTCACTGTGACCGCTCTTCTGTCACTTGTAAACACAGAAGTCTGGCTTCTATGCTCGCTTCCCCAGGCAGCACCCTCAGAACCTCCCCACACAGCGCGAAGGCCGGACAAGGAGGGACAGTTGCCGATGCATGGATGTGTTTATGGGCTTCAGAGACAGCATCCCATGTTGAATTAGGCATGCATGGCTGCACCCTTCCTCCTCTGGGTGCATGCCAAGGCACGGCCCTTAAGGCCCTTCAAAATCCTCAGCACCAAGACCATGATGCTCTTAATCCGGCCCTGGTCCTCCTCCACCGCCGCTTCCACCTACACCGCCCATAGGTGTGCGCAGCCTATTGCATTAGGGTGTGCACCCCAAAGTTGAAATACACATGCATGTGTTTGCCTACATGTACATGGCCCCGATACATTACTCTCCCTGCTGGCAAAGAGAAATAGAGCAGAGCAGGTGCGAGGGAGATCTTTCCCATCTCCTCACTGGCAAACAGAGCGACAATGCTATGTGCCCTAGGTGATTAGGGTGTGCCCAGGTACACCAGGCACACCCTGTGCGCACGCCTATGACACCGCCACATCCACCACCACCTCAACCTCCCTCCTACTCCTTATGGGCCTCATCCTTCAGAGATCAAGAACATTGTTTTATTTTTCTGTTTTTTTTTTGTTGTTTTAAGTTATTTCCCTATCCACATTTGTTTGCAGAGCACTTGCCATGCTCTTAACTACGTTTTGCTGCCATTTGCAGCATTCTAGCCCTTTCCATTGGTGTTTTAGAGCCATTTTAGTGCCTTAAAGTTCGGGTCCCCATTGACTTCAATGGGGTTCGGTGTCCGGGAAAAGTTCGGTAAAAGTCCGGGACACGGACCCGGACTTTTTTTTAAAGTTTGGCCGAACCCGTCGAACACGGACATCTAGGTGTCCGCTCAACCCTATTGCCAACTTATTTTGTTAGTACAGCTTTCTTTTAAGCCCAAAGTAACTGCTTGTTTTTGGTACTCTTCCACTAAGACCTCTGCCATATTGCTCTGGCTCCCCTGGTTTCCAGCTCCATGTGATGACTGCATTCTATTAGAGGAAGAGTTCCAACAAGTGCTCCTTGCAAGCTATGCGTTTTCTTATTTTAGATTTTAAATAATTGATGTAAAGGAGGAATAAACTTTTATAGTCTTCTCTAGTGTGATCAAAAGCTTAGCCATAATAGACCATACAACAGTAATGGAGGTCAGTTACCACTTGGCTGTGTAACAACTTATGCAAATAGCAATGTCATTTATGATAACATTTGGCTGTACAAAACTAAGGCCTATGCAGATCAAAGGAGTATTTATGGAATTGGGTATGGCGCTACTCCACATAAAATTAGTGCTAGAAATGCAAATACTGCTCAAAGGTGCCTTTCAAATTCAAAGAGCGTCACGTTTGGTATTTATAACACTGTAATTGTCACTTAAAAAACATCATATCCAAATCTAGATTCACATACTATTTGGTCCATAGCGTGGAATATTCTTTTTTTTGCCGATCAAGCACATGCTGATGTTGATTTGGAAGTACTTAAAGAGGAGGTCCACAAATTTTTGTGTTTATTAAAAGTCAACAGCTACAAAAAGTGTATCTGCTGACTTTTAATAAACACACACTCACCTGTCCCACAATCCAGCGATGCGGCCTCGTTCCTCCCCCTCTCCTCTCGGTGGGGCCGGCATCTTTTCTGTGGAGACCCGGCTGTGACAGCTTGCTGCTTCACAGCCTGGTGCGCACTGCGCATGTGCGAGTCACCCATCTCGTTGTGAATGGCCGGGCAATCTTCTGGAACCTGTGATGTGTCCCAGAAGATTGCAAAGAGAGAGGGGGAGGGGAGAACTTCTGCCCAAGCCTCCTAGGTTGCCCGAGCGGAAGTGAGAGCAGTTATCTGTCAAATCTAAGTACCCGCCTCCCCCCCCAAAAAAAAAATGACATGCCAGATGTGGCATGTCAGGGGGTCAGCAATATTTAAAGTGGAAGTTCCACTTTTGGGTGGAACTCCGCTTTAATGATCATTAAAGATTTGCCAGTGGGTTCTCCATAAAATGAGTAAAAGTTCAAATAGTTATATTTATTATTTAAGTCTAACTCACTTTTTATTACCTGTTGAGTAGAGAAGGGGAAGGAACTTCTGTCACATTTTTATTGCTATATGTCTGTCTATAAAAAAGTGAACTTTGAGTTTTTGTCACTTGGTCACTTGGATAACAAATGACAGCACATGACTGATTCTGTAACATGTAACATGTTTTATGACATTATGATCTTTGTTATTTAAATGGTATACTTTGTATAACATTTTTAAAATATGGTAAACATGGTCCGGCTTTCTGTGCTCTGATAAACTCGACTTGGTGAAATTTTTCCAACCTCAAACTGTGTACTGTAATAGAGCTCATGTATAAATGAAAGCAGACTGTCAGTTTATTCAACACTAATCAGCTTTAACATGCATTATTACTGTTTATGCAAAACAATTACCTATGTTTTCCCAGGTAAAACAGTATGTTGTAATAACAGAGTATGTTGTACATTTAGTGTGAACAATATCCCCAGAAGAGGGTAGTTAGTTCAGCTGAGAAAGATATTACTTACTTATTTCATGTTTGCTACTGGACTGAGCTAACTACTACATAATTAGGCTTTGTAAGTTTAATTTAAACTCACTGAGCGTATCATTGCAGTTAAGCTCTCAATTTTAAAGTCACATAGCAGCATCGATTTAATAACTTTCACAGTGGATACCCTTGCATTAGCACTGGCAATGGCTTCATATTTTAGAGCCTGTTGTTCATGAAATTTGCAAAGTTTTAAGGGATTTTCCTGTATAGCTGTGATAGACAAAATCCGCATAATTTCAAATTAGCAATTTCTGGCTTACTTAACCAGTTCTGAACCGAAAGGATTTGCCCCCTTAATTGCCAGGCAATTTTTTGCAATTCAGCACTGCGTTACTTTAATGGACAATTGAGCGGTCGTGCGATGCTTTACCTAAATAAAATTGATGTTCCTTTTTTCCCCACAAATAGAGCTTTCTTTTAATGGTGTTAGATCACCTGTGTGATTTTTATTTTTTGCGCTATAAACAGAATAAGAGCAACAATTCTGAAAAAATAAAACAATATTTTTCACTTTCTGCTATATAACATTGCCAGAAAAAATTTAAAAATTTAAATTTTTTAACATTTTAGGCCAATTTGTTTTCTGCTACATATTTTTGGTAAAAAAAATAGCAATAAGCGTATTTGGTTGGTTTGCCAAAAGTTACTTTTTTTTTTTTTTTTACTAGTTTTTAACATTGCAGTGGACAGATTGAACCCCTGACTGACATTTTTGACACTTTTGGGGGGACCAGTGACATTACTACAGTAATCTTCGCTAAAAATATGCACTGTTACTGTAATAATGACACTGGCAGGGAAGGGGTTAACAATGTGCGTGATCAAGGGGTTAAATGTGTACCTAGGAGCGTGTTTCTAACTGTGGGGGGGCGTGACTTGTGAAATAATCACAGAGACCTGTAATCCCATATAGAAGGATCACAGGAGCTCTGTGATCATTCCAGGGAGAAGAACGGTCAGCTGTGTTTACAACAGCTGACCGTTCTTCTCTCTCAGCGGGGAACGATCGTGGGTGTCAGGCAGCAATCGGAGCCGCCTGCCCTGTGCATCAGCTTCCCTGCTGACGAGCGGTGGCGTGCGCTCTCCCTCTAGCTGCCTGTGCGCGACCGACGTATACCTCTGGCAGTTCACGCAGGAGCTGCTGGCTGCCACAGTATAACTGCAGTGGGCGGTCGTTAAGTGGTTAAAGTGTTACTAAACCCACAACAGTAAAATCAGTCTGTATATGCAGTAAAGCATGGTTTTTATAATCACTGTGGAACCTAAGGAGTTAATCCTTCGCATTACGTAAAAAGGATGTTTGATCCTGTCTTCTCAGATCCTCCATTTCTTCCACAGCCCTCAAACCATCTCTTGATAGAACAGAGCCTTGGAGGCAAGCTGCACATGCTCAGTTTGAGAGATTTTTTTATCTTGGGAGGGTGCATGTGATCAGCATAGGGCCAATCAGCACTGTCCAGACAGAGGGTCAGGGGTCCTGCAGCCTCAGAGGACAATCAGGAGAGAATGAAAACTCCTCCTACAAGCTTTAACCAGTACCAGTGCTGCACACAGATAGGAATCACAAGACTACTCTAACTGCTGATAAGAAAAGGTATTTAGCAGTTTATATTTACTAAAATGATTGCATTTGTTCTGTGTACTGTGGGCAGGGCTGCTGTTAGAAATCACAGGGCCCCATACAGCCTACCAGACAGGGCCCTGCTTTCCGGCCAAAAGTGACTGAGGACATAAAGTCAATTTTTCAGTGCCTTTCTCTGCAGTCTCAGCTGCACAGACGAATGAATTGGAAGCGCTCTGAACCTTCCTGTTTATTTACAAATTTAAGCATAGTAAACATATTTTATTATGCTTCAGTGATGAACGAACACAGGAGTGATTGGTACCAGTCGCTCACTGTGTTCATTCAGGAAAGAAGGTGCCAGTAAATGACATCCCCCTGTGTGCGGCGCGAGAGGAGGGAAGCTGGCAGCACTGAGGGAAAGGGGCACACAGGGAAGACTGGACAACAGATGGAAGGGGCACATGTGCTAGAACCATTCCCCTTGCAGTGCAGCCAGAGAGAGGGAGAGAAGGAGAAGTTGGCAGTGCTGCAGTGGGAGACTGAAGAGGATCTGTGTCTGCAATAAGACAGTAAAGCTGGCCCTGCTGGTGCCTGTACCTCTCTTTTAAATTGATGGGGCCTGGGCCCAGTACAGAAGGGCTGGCTGTAATGTCTTATCAGCGGCCCTGACTGTGGGAGACCAGATATAGTGAATGTAGGTTCTGGGTTTAGTAACACTTTAAAGCTGAACTGCAGGCAAACAGATAAATATACAGTTGAACTACATTGTTGTGAACTGGATTATCCACCAGAGGGTTGTTTGTATATCTAATCAGCCAGTCTTGTGATTCAGGCATCTGTGTGTTAAGCTCCTTTTCGCTACTGCAGCTGAAGTCCCATAATCATGTTCACAGTGCTGGGTGAAAATGAATAGAGCTCTGACTAGCTCATAGTTCTGCCCTTTCTTTCTTGATGTGAGCTGAAATGTGAAAAAATGACAGCAATTTGAAATAATATAAGGTATTCAGTCTATATTAAAATGTGTTCAAAATATTTTAATGACTACATTTACCCACCTAAATAATTAAATTTTTTGAAGGAAATAGAAGGCTTTTATTTAACATGTCATTTTTCATTTCACACTGATGTAGCAATATTTCCAGGCATTGGGCCTGATGTGGGTCTGCCATTGTTACCGGGAACACTTCCAACACATTGAAGTTGAAAACCCAAGTAAGAGAGTTGAGACAATGACCATTCCGACATCTTTGGTTTGCGTCATTTATTTTATAATGGGAATGGGAGAAGGGAATGAGTGGGATACTCCTCTGGCTCAACTAGGTTTAACTGGAGAACTTGTAGAAAAGATGCCTGTTAGCGCTGTCTTGACGCCAGCTGAATGCCGGCCAATGCTTCCTGGTGCCCGAAATACTGTTCTGCTGAAAGTGCTGTAACTTTGACTTTAACTCCTGGGTTAACTCAGAAGATCCAGAAGTGTAATAATCCTTGACTCTTGACACTCTTTCTAGCTCAAAAGTCCTGCGTTTGACTCCCTCCCGCCCTTCACTGACTGAGGTAGCTCCTTGTACCTGCTTGTACTGCTACAACTCCTAACACTACACACTTGACTCTTCAGGGCCCAACCGTTGGCGCCCCTCTACACTTCCAGGGTCCTCTCACTAGGCAACCCACTTAACACTTCGGGGTACTTTCACTAGGCAACCCACTTAACACTTCAGGGTCCTTTCACTAGGCAACCCCCTTGACACTTGCAGGCTCCAGGATCCCTGGGACCTTCACCGGAGTGGTCCCCTCTACACTAGGCAGACCCCAGGGGCAGTTCACAGTACTCACCACCTTGGAAGGCTTTCCTGGACTGAACCCCTCTCCCTCCACTGGTCCTCAGCACTCCGGATCCTCTCTGCAGCTCAGCTCAGCTCTCCCTTCTGGATTCTCAGGCAGCCACCCGAGACACCCGATCCTTCTGACAGGAGGAGAGACAGCGGTACTCTCCCTCCTGGGACTCTGCTTCCCCCCAAAGACGCTGTGTCATGCGTTCCCCTCAAACTTATGTCCACTCCCAGAATCCTCTGCGGCTAAATCTGCCTTCTGGGGTAGATACAGGCCTGAATGGGCCACTGATTGGGTTTCCTCCACTGCCCAATGAGAATACTCTCTTGGAGCCAGTGGGGAGACTCCCCTCTCAGCAGCCACACCTGGGAGACATGACAGTCCAGCTGAAAACCATGGCCCTGCTGTTAGGCAGCCAAAGCCCATTATGCTTTTACCTATCACCTACCTTGTAGGGTGCTACACTGACAAATACATTTTTAAACACTCTATTGCACTGTGATAGCTACAGTCTGATGACTTCAGTTGTCTCTGTGTGAACAGTTTTGGCATGCAACATATGATGACAACACTGAATTTGTAAACACATCTCATGTGATCACAATCAAAGGTTGTCATGTTGATCACATTATTGGTTCCCAATTGTTAGTATAGACCAGTGGCTGTCAGTGACAGCATGGCCACTGTCCGCTTAGTTATAAAATAGATTTTAGAGTAAAGGTATTGTACACTTTTAAAAGTTTTAATTGTTTTAACTAGCTTTTAGCGTAGTTGTATTCCCTGTGCTGTTTGTTTGCCTTACCTTGTAATGATGGGCTCACATGTTGTGACTTCGGTTTGTAGTCTCATGACTGATTGCTAAGTATCCCAAGCACTCACTCTATTGGGAATAGTAGGCGTGCTGCTCTCATAAGATGGGGAAATGCCAAAAGACTGAAAATACAAAAGAAAGGAGGGGCAAGCACCTAGTGCATTACTCCTGGACACCTTCTAAAAATGTATTGAATGCCAAAAACATACTCACAAACATGAAGCGTAAAATCGCATAAAACAAATCCACCTCAATGTGGAAAAGGACATGTCCCTGTGTAAGGACCGTTGACGCGTTTCAGGAGGCATGCTCCCTTCCTCAATGCTTTATGTTTGTGAGTATGTTTTTGCCATTCAATAATTATTTAGAAAGTGCCCAAGGGTAATGCACTAGGTGTTTGCGCCTCCTTTCTATTGTATTTTCTCATGGCTGATTTATTTATCTTCGCTCATGTATTGCTTTGGCTAGCTTGTCCTTAAAGGTACAAGACATGTTCCTGTTCCATGTCATGCAGAATCCCATTCATTCCTTGACTGCCGCTTTGTGTTGTATCACAAATGTGAAAATTATGATAAACTTAATATTAAAAATGTCTTTCAGCTACATGGTGAGCTCTTTGTGTGTTGGTGAATGCTCTGCCTATTTATGTCTGTGTTAGATCTAATTACTGTGTAGCTCTCACCTGCCACAGCACTAGACTGAGAAACCCAGGGATTGCGGGATATATAGTTTCTTCCCTGTAAATATTATTTCTCACATTAAAGACAGAGAGCATGCTTTGGTCTGTGCTTTGCCATGCTGAATACATTGTTTTTTTACACAGACAGAAACTGACAAAGGAAAGATTGACTTTATTAGAGGCTGTTTATACAGAGCAAAAGGTGACACAATGAAACAACATAATCAATACACAATGTATGCAGGCAAAAAACAAAAGGTGCAAGTAGGAATGTTTACAAAGCCTTTAACTACTTTGACCTCCGGAAAGTTTTACCCCTTCATTACCAGGCACTTTTTTGCTTTTCATGGCTCAGTCATGCAACACTACACAAATACAATATGTATAAATTTATTTAACACAAATAGAGCTTTCTTTTGGTTCCATTTGATCACCACTAAGTTTTTATTTTTGCTACATAAACAAAAAGCCTGCACATTAAAAAAAAAAAAAAAAACTCTATATTTTCTTCTTTGTACTATAAAATATATACAGCACAATCACATTTCTTCATAAATTTAGGCTTTGTATTCTGCTACATGTCTTTGGTAAAAAAAAAAGTCCCAATAAGTGTATCATAATTGGTTTGTGTGAAAGTGATAGTGTCTACAAAGTATGGTATATATATTTGAAAACTGATCAGTGCTAATGTACTGATGGCCAATCTCAATTCCTGAGGCCCTTAAAATGCCAGGACAGTACAAATACTGTCTATTTTGGAAAGTAGACAGTTGGAGGCATTTTGTAGGAGGCATGGTGAGCAAGTTGTAATTCTTTTGTCACATTTTTTTGGAAAATGAAGAAATTAAATAAAATTGCTTTTTTTTTTATTCAATTTCTAAATATTCTTTTAAATATTGTTTTCTTTTTTCTACCTTTTGTTTTTTTTTACTTATTTTTTACATACTTTAATCAGAAAAGTTCAGTGTTACAATAGTGATACTATAGTACCCTGAGGGTCGATTGCTTTTACAGTGATGATCATTGTAACAGCCATGTTTTAAACTTTCATGGATGGTTTCATTCATAACAGCTGTGATAACTATTTTGATTTGTGATTGACCCACAGCCATGACATGGAGAAAGGTGCTGTGATTGGACCAGGTACCATGTGATAGCTGTGGGCGAATCACAGCATCACAATACTAAGCACAGCTGTTGAAATCCATAACAGTTTTTTTCTCTTGTGATCATGTGATTGCATAGCGGTTATGTGGAACTAGGAGCTGCAATCTGCTGTGTTATGGGAGCAGCGTGCTGCATGCCCCTGCAGGTGCATCAGTGCGCATGTACCAGGCAACAGGTACATTGCCTGGCCTGTAAAACTTCTGTGGGTGGGTGGGAAACGGTTAATGTACTCGCATATCGAGCTATAAACTTGAGGCCTTTAGGCAAACTGGCAATGTATCTATCTCTAGCTCAAGGTTATGTAGAAAATAGCAACCCTTATTGCAAATAAGAACTATCTATCTAAAGGGAATTTACTTTTTACTTTTCGGACACATTTTAAAATCTATATTTTTTTTTGAAAATTACCCTCAAACAGTTAAATATTTTCTTAAAGCAGAGGCCCTGTAGTATAAAATAGTGGCAGTAGCAATTCTTTATGTTCCGTGATATTTAGGCAACTGTTTATCAAGCACATATTTTTTGGAAAAAATACTCTAAACTGAGTTTTAGTATACACAAGTACAATATAATATGAATTTTTGGTAGAAAAAAAAGACAGGATTGCATTGAGTAAATACGATAGATACCAGCATTTAAAATTGCATGCACGCGGGATATTGTGCAAAACTACGGTACCTTAAATTTTCTATAGGTGACATTTTAATAGCCCTAATCAGTTTATTTTTCTTCCCATTCCATCCATTTCAAGTGAGAGGGAAATGAGCTTTGCCTATACAGAAGTGCAGCCATATTCTAACTAACCTCCATTTTATATCTACAGTATTTGATAGGGATGCACCGATACCACATTTTTAGCCACCAATACAAGTATCGATACTTTTTTTTAAAGTACTCGCTAATACCAATTACCGATACCTATTTCTGGCATTTAGGGAGATCAAGATGAAGAGGAGGAGCAGGAGGGGGGGGTCTCCGTCATCTATCAGTGTGCTGTGTAATATTACCATCTGGATAAGACCAAGTGATGAAGAAACACAGCACTCCCAACACTCAGCACTGTCAGCTCATACAACATGTTTGAGTGCAGGAGTAAGTAACATAAAATACAGTGTATTGAGTGCAGAAGTCAGGATGAGAGTGGGGTGTGGGTGTTGGGAGAGCGAGACCGAGGACAGTGACACAGAGAGAAAGTGGGAAAAGAGTGTGTGTGTGGGGGGGGGGGGGCAAAGATAGAGAAATAGAGGCAAAAGAAAGAGAGAGAAGGAGAGAAAGAAGAAAGAAAGAAAGGAGAGATTCTCTTTGACACCATAAATACCAGAATGGCAGGCTGACCATTCCTCAGCCCACACAGCACAAGGAGATGTCCACCAAAGGTGTCACTCCAGTGTGTCAATCTCACCCCCACATATATATATACATATATATATATATATATATATATATATACCACTGTACAAAAGTTTGGGGTCACCCAGACAATTTTATGTTTTCAATAAAACAAAATCTGGTCTGCCACACATAATATTATCGAGTTGCCTCCATCCCTGATATATATGTAGAGAAAAAGAGAACCAAAATGGGACTTTAAATGAGGCAAATATAAAAAAAAATTTGTTCGTGATTGGAAACACATATAGATACCTTTAATAAACATTTATATAAATATAGACAAATAAAAAAAAAAAGCATACAGTAAAATATACAATTCATATTGAAAACGTAGGTACATGGTTACAGGATTTAGATCTAGATCTTTTTCGACCTTTTGCCTCATTTCAGGCATCAAACAAAGATAAAAAACTGTAATTTTTTGTGAAGAATCAACAACAAGTGGGACACAATCATGAAGTGGAACGAAATTTATTGGATATTTCAAACTTTTTTAACAAATAAAAAACTGAAAAATTGGGCATGCAAAATTATTCAGCCCCTTTACTTTCAGTGCAGCAAACTCTCTCCAGAAGTTCAGTTAGGATCTCTGAATGATCCAATATTGACCTAAATGACTAATGATGATAAATAGAATCCACCTGTGTGTAATCAAGTCTCCGTATAAATGCACCTGCACTGTGATAGTCTCAGAGGTCTGTTTAAAGTGCAGAGAGCATCATGAAGAACAAGGAACACACCAGGCAGGTCCGAGATACTGTTGTGGAGAAGTTTAAAGCCGGATTTGGATACAAAAAGATTTCCCAAGCTTTAAACATCCCAAGGAGCACTGTGCAAGCGATAATATTGAAATGGAAGGAATATCAGACCACTGCAAATCTACGAAGGCCTGGAAAACCTCTAAACCTCTAAACTTTCAGCTCACAGGAGAAGACTGATCAGAGATGCAGTCAAGAGGCCCATGATCACTCTGGATGAACTGCAGAGATCTACAGCTGAGGTGGGAGACTCTGTCCATAGGACAACAATCAGTCATATACTGCACAAATCTGGCCTTTATGGAAGAGTGGCAAGAAGAAAGCCATTTCTTAAAGATATCCATAAAAAGTGTTGTTTAAAGTTTGCCACAAGCCACCTGGGAGACACACAAAACATGTGGAAGAAGGTGCTCTGGTCAAATGAAACCAAAATCAAACTTTTTGGCAACAATGCAAAACGTTATGTTTGGCGTAAAAGCAACACAGCTCATCACCCTGAACACACCATCCCCACTGTCAAACATGGTGGTGGCAGCATCATGTTTTGGGCCTGCTTTTCTTTCAGTCTCTCGATGTGCAAAACTGATAGAGACATACCCCAAGTGACTTACAGCTGTAATCGCAGCAAAAGGTGGCGCTACAAAGTATTAACTTAAGGGGGCTGAATAATTTTGCACGCCCAATTTTTCAGTTTTTTATTTGTTAAAAAAGTTTGAAATATCCAATACATTTCGTTCCACTTCATCATTGTGTCCCACTTGTTGTTGATTCTTCACAAAAAAATACAGTTTTATATCTTTATGTTTGATGCCTGAAATGTGGCAAAAGGTCGAAAAGTTCAAGGGGGCCGAATACTTTGTGTTTCCAATCATGAACAAAATTTTTTTTTATATTTGCCTCATTTAAAGTCCCATTTTGGTTCTCTTTTTCTCTTTATGTTTTCAATGAAAACTCACACTTTTATTCATCAAATGAGTTGCAAAATGAATAGAAAATATAGTCAAGACATTGATGAGGTTAGAAATAATGATTTTTTTTAAATAATAATTTTGTTCTTTAAACTTTGCATTCATCAAAGAATGTTCCATTTGCAGCAATTGCATCCTTGCAGACCTTTGGCATTCTAGCTGTCAATTTGTTGAGGTAATCTGAAGAAATTTCACCCCACACTTCCTGAAGCACCTCCCAAGTTGGATTGGCTTGATGGCCCCCTTTTTACGTACAGTCAAGCTGCTCCCAAAACAGCTCAATAGGGTTGAGATCTGGTGACTGCGCTGGCCACTCCTATACAGACAGAATGCCAGCTGACTGCTTCTTCCCTAAATAGTTCTTGCATGGTTTGGAGGTGTATTTTGGGTCATTGTCCTGTTGTAGGAGGAAATTGACTCCAATCAAGTGCTGTCCACAGGGTATGGCATGGCGTTACAAAATGGGGTGATAGCCTTCTTTATTCAAAATCCCTTTTACCTTGTACAAATCTCCCACTTTACCAGCACCAAAGCAGCCCCAGACCATCACATTACCTCCACCATGCTTGACAGATGGCGTCCGGCACTCCTCCAGAATCTGTTCACTTGTTCTGCGTCTCACAAATGAGATCCAAACACCTCAAACTTAGATTGGTCAGTCCAATTTTTCCAATCTTCCTCTGTCCAATGTCTGTGTCATTTTGCCCATCTTAATCTTTTCCTTTTATTGGCCAGTCTCAGCTGTGGTATTTTCTTTGCCATTCTGCCTAAAAGGCAAGCATCCCGGAGTCGCCTCTTCACTGTGTACGATGAGACTGGCATTTTGTGGGTACCATTTAATGACGCTGCCAGTTGAGGACCTGTGAGGCGTCTAATTCTCAAACTAGAGATTCGAATGTACTTGTCCTCTTACTTAGTTGTACACCGGGGCCTCCCACTTCTCTTTCTATTCTGGTTAGAGCCCGTTTGTGCTGTTCTCTGAAGGGAGTAGTATACATACCGTTGTAAGAAATCTTCAGTGTCTTTGGCAATTTATCCCATGGCATAGCCTTAATTTCTCAGAACAAGAATAGACTGCCGAGTTTCAGAAAAAAGTTCACTTTTTCTGGCCATTTTTAGAGTATAATCGAATCCACAAATGCTGATGCTCCAGATACTCAACTAGCTCAAAGGAAGGCCAGTTTTATTGCTTCTCTAATCAGCACAACAGTTTTTAGCTGTGCTAACATAATTGCACAAGGGTTTTGTAATCATCATTAGCCTTTTAACACGAGTGATGGTTGCTGGAAATGGGCCTCTGTATACCCATGAAGATTTTCCATTAAAAATCAGCCGTTTCCAGCTAGAATAGTCATTTACCACATTAACAATGTCTAGACTGTATTTCTGATTACTTTAATGTTATCTTCATTGGAAAAACAGTGCTTTTCTTTCAAAAAGTAGTAGTGTATCTGTAAATATATATATATATATATATATATATACACAATGGATATAAAAAATCTACACACCCCTCAGGTTTCTGTGGTGTGCAAAAATTAGACAAAGATAAATAATTTCAGAACTTTTTCCACCTTTAATGTGACCTGTAAACTGTACAACTCAGTTGAACAACAAACTGAAATCTTTTAGGAGGGAAGTAAAAATAAAAAAAATAAAATAATATGGTTGCATAGGTGTGCACCCCCTTAACCACTTCCATATCTGGCTTATTCTGGAACTCATCTTCTACATGCAAAAATCACAATTTTTTTTGCTGGAAAATTACTCAGAACCCCTAAACATTATATATGTTTTTTTTAGCAGAGACCCTAGGGAATAAAATGGTGGTGATCGCAACTTTTTATGTCACACAGCATTTGCGCAGCAATTTTTCAAACGCATTTTTTGGGGAAAAAACTGTTTCGTGAATTAAAAAAAACAAACAAACACTAAAGTTAACCCAATTTTTTAGTATAATGTGAAAGATTATGTTACGCCGAGTAAATAGATACCTAACATGTCATGCTTTAAAATTACGCACACTCGTGTAATGGTGGCAAACGTCGGTACTTAAAAATCTCCATAGGTGAAAGTTTTTACAGAGGAGGTCTGGAGCTAAAATTGTAGCTCTCGCTCTAACATTTGCTGCAATTCCTCATATGTGTGGTTTGAACACGGTTTACGTATGTGGGCACGATGTACGTATGCGTTCACTTCTGCGTGCCAGCATACTGGGACAGAGGCGATTTTATTATTACTTTTTTTTTATTGTTTATTTTATTTTTATATTTTTACACTTTCCCCAAAAATGTTTTTTTGATCACTTTTATTTTTATTACAAGGAATGTAAACATCCCTTGTAATAGGAATAGGGCATGACAGGTTCTCTTTATGGAGCGATATGAGGTCTATAAGACCCCACATCTCTCCTCTAGGCAGAAAAGACTGAGATAAAAAAAAAGAAATCTTTCCCTTTCCAGGTGAGTCCACGGCAGTATTTTCAACTGCCAGGATGGGCGTGATGTCATAATTTCACGCCTGGGCCTCCTAGAGTCATAGAGACTGCTGCGGACCATCTGGTCCTTGGTATTCTCTAGTGAGAACTTCCACTGGCGGTAGATTCCTTCTCCGGCTCGCCAGTGACTCACCTGCCAGGCAGGCTGAGGCCGCCACCTCTAAGCTGATGCCCCCGGCCTGCTTCTCGTGTCCTGGTGGCTGGCTCCGCCTCAGAGTCCTCCTCACACTCCTGTGCTGGCGCTGCTGCTTGGCTTGCTGGCTAAGCTGGCTTGCTGCCAGTGCCTTGCCTCGTGCCTCCGCCGCCTCACTGTCCGGTCTGGTCCCGGTCCCTGAGTCCCCGACACACAGTGGACAGACCGCTGAGGGTATTCAGTCAGTACTGTCCACGTGATGCCACTCCCGCACACGCTTTAGGCCTGGCTGCCTAGGCTGGGGCGGGCTGGGGCGGGCTGGTGCTTGGTGCGCACTGCACACTCTCCCTATGCTGCTGTGACGTCATGCCGCTCCGCTATGCACGCCCCCCTCCGCCCACCCGTGTTTGTAGAGGCGCTGCTCACGGCGCGAGGCGTCTCTCTTCTCGGTTGTAGAAGAATCCATTCCATGTTGACTGTGTTGTGCACACATAGTTGCCAACATTTGAAAACATTTTCCAGGAACACTTTGCAGCACAGCTATCAATTACTTACCAAACCCACTTGAAACCCCGCCCACTCAGCATAATTAATCTCCACCTACTTATCAACAGATTATAGGGTCTACTCAATAGAGAGAGAATTACAGGTAATTGAAAGGGGAATTTCAAATTTAAGGCCAAAGGCTGCTCCTCTAATAGGCAGACAGAAAAAAAAAAACTATGCTCTCTCACTAGCACCTACCTAGGAGGGTGATACATTACTTTTGTTTGGAGCTCCAGAAAGATGAAAATTTGCTCTGCATTTTAAAGCAGACCTCATGTTGTTTGCTGGCCCTACTCTGTAGCTTTCTCTGTGGCACTTAAATAAATTTAAACCCTTACTGGGTAATATTTATTTGCTAAAGCCTTTATATATTTTAACCATTTGCCATATTTTTTTTCTACTCTTTATTTGCTGCTCATTTCCTCCAATCTTGTTTAGCCATTTCCTATCTTCCTTTGCTCCAGTGTTAACTGCACATCATTGCTCTGGGCCATCAGAGCAGAGTGGACAGATGACAGGTCTGTGTCCACTCAATTTATGAAGAGTGGGCAGGCACAGACCCTTCTCTGTGCTATAGGAGGCGCTGAGTGTTAACAGGCTCCGCTGTCCGTTTACACTCGGCTGCCTCAGATCCGATCCATCCAAATGAAAGAGGATGCAGTCCTTCTCCATTTTTTTTCTTTTTTTAGAGTGGGCTGATCAGACCTGGAGGTAGGCAGGTGTAAATTGATACAAATCCATTTTTACCCGCTAGTCCATAGGAATGCATAGACTATCCAATCAGGGCCGTCTTTAGAACTGACAGCCGGAGAGATTGCCATGTGAAAGATCTCAAAAGGTGCAAATTTAACAAGATTTAAAACAACTTTTTTTTCTTTAATTATATCAATATTAAATCTTACAGAAATTTTAGTAACGAGGTTTACAGTAAATCTACTTTATGTCTGGTCACTGTTCAAAGAAGCAGCATGATCACCTCTGTCCAATAAGCAGGCAGGTGACACAGGAAGCCAGGTATGGGGCCAGGCTGTCTGGTTAACAAGGCTGGCTGAAGAGAATTACAGGCTGTTTGAACTTTTCACATATTCCAATTCTGTAGCTATCTACTTGCCTGGTTTTCTGCTTTAAAGTGAAACTGAAGGTAAAAAAAAATCTGTCTTCTATCAAGTGTTTATGTTGATGTGCAATGCAGTGAAAACTGTTGACCCATCTGTAAGATGATAAGGACAGAGCCAGGTCCTGGGGCAAAAAAACTCAAGTGCACGTGTGCAGATGGCCGACCAATGGCTGAAAATAGAAGTCACTGTACCCAGAAGAAGACTAGGGGATGATGGCAGCGATTGTGGGCAGACTAACAAGGGGAATTCCATCACCAACCTTGCATAGCTGAGGGGGAGGACAAGCTAGAGGGTTAGTCTGTCATAATGTAAATTTAACTCATTAGTATCTGTGGTCAAAATATAAAATTATCTCACCTGCCAACTGTGCTGTGGTGCCTGCAGCATTGCATCTACCCCTGCACGTCTGTGTAAGCTCAGAACTGAGGGGACAAGCAGCAGCTGAGCTCTGTGGTGCCCACGTGGGATCTCCCTCTGCCTAGCAGGTCACTTCCTTGTGTACAGTGGAGAGGGGAGGGGCCTCCGACCGGCTAGCTAATCGGCTTCAGTGTACAAGTAAATTGTTTTAATTGTGCACTGAAGATAGTAGCCGATTAGCTGCTTGGGTCAGAGGCCCCTCCCCTCTTCACTGTACCCAAGGAAGTGACCAGCTAGCTGGAGGGAGATACCATGGCTAGATTTTCTCTTCGGCTATCGCAGTGTTAGTGACCACAGGTCAGGGATAAAGCCAATTTCCTGGGACTTTTCCCGGGAGACAGACAGAAAAACGGGACTGTTGGCAGCTATGTTCATAATTAATTGGGGGGGGCACATGGGGGGGCACAGACTAATTTTGGGGGGGCATGGCCCCCTCTGCCCCCCCCTAGTGATGCCACTGAGAGAGAGAGAGAGGGGGAGAGAGAGAGGGGGAGAGAGAGAGAAGGAGAGGGAAAGAGATAGAGAGAGAGAGAGAGAAAGAGAGAGAGAGAGAGACTTGCCTGCTTTAACCCCTTGTTTTCTGTACTGCACAAAATTGCAGGGTACTTGCAGAGTGGCCTTATTCACTTGAATGGGTCATGCTTGGTAGGTTCTACACCCACCAACCATGACAAAGTACATAACTCCAGCTGTAGCAGGGGCATGTGTAGACCCCTGGCATTTGCAGCTAAAGAGGGGTGGGGCGGGGTTTGATAAAAATATGTCTTAACTATGGGGTTTTACTTCCAAATGTAAATTAACCTTTACTGTTCTGAGTGTCCTGTAAGGCTTCTTTCACACTTATGCGTTGTGAGTGCAGTGCATCTGCAACTTTCTTGGGTTAGCTGTGTTTTCTATTATATTCTGCAGATGTGTTGCACTTTCTGAAAGCACATCAAAACTCCTGCTTTCAGTTGTTTTGTTGTGCTTTAAGAAAATGCACCAAACCCGCAGGATATAATAGAAATCTACAGCTAAGGGCAGCAAACCTAGGAATGCTGCAGGTACACTGCACACAGTGTGGGTAAACTGTAGCACATCTGTGTGAAAGCAGCCCTAAGCTATTATGCCCAGTGTATTGCTTCATACTGACCTGAAGATCTCTTCTTTCCTGATGTTGGCACCACTCTGGAGACAGCAAGGGAGAGGAGCCAGCACTACAGAGGGGGCATTGGCTTATGCGGCCCTTGCTCCCTACTACAGCTCCAACTTTACAAATTGTCCTGCTGCATTGCATGCTCTGGAATGGTGGGTCAGCAAACCTAGACCACGATCTACTTGTCACCTGTCCGCGATCTATTGGTAGATTGCGATCCACAGGTTGCTGACCCCCACCCTAGACTGATTATTGAGCCATTAGAGAGAGTGTGGAAAATATCTTTTGTCTGGATGTGGGTACTGTGTGGGGAAAAATGCCTGAAATCCAGCATCCCTTACGAGGCTGACGCTAATGTGTATTCGTTCAAACGACCTACTAGCACTTTTTGCCTGCATTCCATATTGACTGACACCTGCTCTGCATTAGTACCTTGCCAACATAGACATGAGAGAGTTACCTATAATCGTTGTGTGGATTAGAATTAACTTGTAATAGACATCTGCAGTTTGCTATAAGAAAATCCCCCTATTTTCCTCACACAAGGTCACTTTGATAAGCTATTGTCAGCTCACATCTTTGCAATAAATTGAACATGAATGGGTTTTTCATGGCCCATAAATTAAGGAACACAAAAACCAAACATAAAGCACAAACAAATTAGCAAAATAAAAATCAAAACTGCTACCTGGAGGGCTGAAAATGTTGCTTATAATGGTGTTTATGATCAAACAACCTTTGAATATTATCTCCAGAACTGACATTTACTTTCATGTTTCAAAGACATCCAACGTTTCCCATATATAGATATATGTATAAGAGCATTGTAATGACCCGATACCATGGCAAATCACACATACTTGGTAGCTAGGAGAACGTTTACAAGGTCAGGCAGTTCACAGGGCAGAAAACATCGGAATTCAGGTGACATTTAAAGTATAACTAAAGGAAAAAATATTTTTTTTTTGTTTTGGATAGAGTGGAGAGGGATTTGAACACCACTCAGTTTTTTTTTTTTTTTTTATTGCTGTCTGTGTCCCCGTTAAAGAGATACACCCTCTCTATTTGTCCTGTTTACTTTTATCATTGAAAGTGAAAGTAAAAGAAAATCCCAAATTTGGGGTTGTCTCCAGAAAAGTGTTAAAGGGGAATTCTTGCAATGGGGATGTTAGTTCTGGTACCAGGGAGGTCCCAAGAAATTGCTTTAATTTGCAGGGATTTCCTCTCACTTCCTGTTTTGGCTATGGGACAGGAAGCGAAGGAAAATATCTGCAATGGGACAGAGATGGCAACAAAAAATGGTCCAAAAAAAAAAAAAAAAATCATCCTCCCTTGCTCTATCTAAATTAAAAATACAAGTTTTGCCCATGGATCTACTTTACCTAACCTAACTCAAGATGAAGAACCAGAAACATACAGTGGGAATAAAACAAAATAATTGGAGAACTGTGAATAATGAGTGAATAAGCTTATTAATTTATAGAAATGTAAAGAAAAGGGGAGGAATAAGTGGCTCTGCCTGGTATTAAGAAAGGTGTGAGCCAGTAGGGGAAATGAAATAAATCTAAAAAGAATGAATAGTACAAAAAATATATATAAATATAAAGTGCTAAAGACAACAAGAAATGTGTATGAATATATACACCAAATAAATATGCAGAAAAAACAGTAAAGGTGCTACAATAAAATTGCTTTGGCTAAAAGGGGTAAGTATGGATAAGTACCCCAAAAAGAAAACATCAATAAAGTGACAAGGTGCAAAAAAGTGACATCTGTGCAAAAAATAGATGAATATACATAAAAATCCAAAAAATAAAAATAAGTCCATATGAAAAATTAATAATGCAAAACCAAATGTCAATGATGAATCGTAACTGTGAATGCAAGCGTGCTACCCCTCTTTCCCAGGACCGCACTCACCAGAGAGATGAACCCCCTACAGGGGTAACGAGCATCAATCACAGTTAAAATGGTTTCCTTTATATAGGCCCAGTGTTGGAGACCTTAAATATATGGACCACGAATGCCAGTACACTTGGAAGTCTGTTCTCAGTGACCACAGGTATATAGGGATGGAAATTAGAGATGGCCTTGCGGTTCGACCGGCGGTCGGTTTGCGGCGAATTTTGCTTGCTTGCTACCCGCCAAATTTGGGAACACATGGCATTGTTCGCGGCAGCCATATTAGTTTACATTGGGGAGAACTTTGACCCATGACACAGCCGTCAGGTGGAACGGGACAGCCAATTAAAACATTTCAGCACATGGACCCTACAAATAGACCTGAACTGTCGGTCATTTCACATTCTGCTTTTTGCCAGCGTAGGGAGAGTTTGCCTATGCTCATGAGGGAGAGATTGCCAGACACAAATAGCTCTGTGAAGATCCACAAAAGTCCTTTTCAGGGCTGGTATTTCGGTATAGGTTTACTAGTATCTTTTCAGGTTAGGGGCAGGTATCCAGTCGGTGCTTTAAAGGGCAGTTAGAGATCGGCAGCAGTCACACAAATCGCTCTGTTAATGTCCACAAAAGTCCTTTTCAGGGCTGGTATTTCAGTATAGGTCCAGTCTCTTTTCAGGTTAGGGACAGGTATCCAGCCTGTGCTTTAGGGGCAGTTCGAGAGATCAGCTGCAGTCACACAAATCGCTCTGTTAATGTCCACAAAAGTAATTTAAAGGGCTGGTATTTTGGTATAGGTCCAGTCTCTTTTCAGGTTAGGGGCAGGTATCCAGTCTGTGCTTTAGGGGCAGTTAGAGAGATCGGCTGCAGTCACACAAATCGCTCTGTTATTGTCCACAAAAGTCATTTAAAGGGCTGCAATTTTTGGTATAGGTCCAGTCTTGTTTCAGGTTAGGGTCAGGTATCCAGTCCGTGCTTTAGGGGCAGTTAGAGATCGGCAGCAGTCACACAAATCGCTCTGTTAATGTCCACAAAAGTCATTTAAAGGGCTGCAAATGTTTTGGTATTGCTGTGCAGTGCACTAAAAAGGGGGGGGGGGGGAGGGAGGGGGGTAATCCACAGTATAATATACTTTGTAGAAAGCATATTATAGTGGATTAGTAGTATTATTGTGCACTATGCAGCATTGTGACAGGTGTAGTAACTGAGCGTTGCTGCAGCAATACTACAAATAGTGCCAAACTCCCTGGCCAATTTTTTGAACAACTGGTGTGATAGACTAGTGGCCCCACAATACCACATATTGAAGTGGGGTGTTATCTGAGTATACTTTTACAAGTGTATTTGTGTCCTGCAACAATATTGCCTCTTTTTCTGAGTTAAGTCTGATACACACACTGCCAAACTCCCTGGCCAATTTGTTGAACAACTGGTGTGATAAACCAGTGGCCCCCCAATACCACATATTGAAGTGGGGTGTTATTTAACAGTATAATTTTCTAAGAGTGTATTTTAGTCCTGCAAAAATGTGGCCTCTCTTTCTGTGTTGACTGTGCTACACAAAGTGACAACATTTACTGGCCAATTGTTTGTATAACTGTTGTAATAAACCTGTGCCCCCCCCCCCCCCCCCATACCACATATTGAAGAGGGGTGTTATCTAAGTATACTTTTACAAGTGTATTTGTGTCCTGAAACAATATTGCCTCTTTTGCTGAGTTAAGTCTGATACACACAGTGCCAAACTCCCTGGCCAATTTGTTGAACAACTGGTGTGATAAACCAGTGGCCCCCCAATACCACATATTGAAGTGGGGTGTTATTTAACAGTATTCTTTTCTAAGAGTGTATTTTAGTCCTGCAAAAATTTGGCCTCTTTTGCTGTGTTGACTGTGCTACACACAGTGACAACAGTTACTGGCCAATTATTTGTAGAACTGTTGTAATAAACCTGTGGCCTCCCAATACCACATATTGAAGTGGGGTGTTATCTGAGTATACTTTTACAAGTGTATTTGTGTCCTGCAACAATATTGCCTCTTTTGCAGAGTTAAGTCTGATACACACAGTGCCAAACTCCCTTGCCAATTTTTTTAACAACTGGTGTGATAAAACCAGTGGCCCCCCCAATACCACATATTGAAGTGGGGTGTTGTTTAACAGTATACTTTTCTAAGAGTGTATTTTAGTCCTGCAAAAATGCGGCCTCTCTTGGTGTGTTGCCTGTGCTACACACAGTGACAACAGTTACTGGCCAATTATTTGTAGAACTGGTGTGATAAACCTGTGGCCCCCCAATACTGCAGATTGAAGCCAGGTGTTATCTACCTTTTTCCAGATATACTTTGATTCTCTAGAGATTTTTGTCACAGGGTAATTAAAAAACATGACAGGCAGAGGAAGAGGCAGACACATACACAGGAGCGGTAGGGGTAGGGCAGGAGCAGTAGGCTGGAGCCAAACTGTGAAGTTTCAAAAGCCGCATGCAATTACGTCAAAGGACGCACCAGACTTGGTTGAGTGACTCACTCAGCCTTCCTCTTCTGCACCCTCCTCATCCACTCTATCTGCACCCTCTTCACTCTCTGCTGTGTGCAACCCCAAAGACACCACCACCACCACATACCCTCCGCTTGAGTCACTGGAATTATTTTCCGATCCATCACAAAACGTTTGCGATGCTCAGCCATTGTTGGAATCAGAGCAGGAAGAGGAGGAAGCAACAGCCCCACTCAGCAGTCTGACGACAGTACCCAGATAAGCCCAAGGAGGTTGGTCCCCGCTGTTGCTGCCTACTCTGAGATCTCGAATGTTAGTGGTGGGGAAGGTGACATGGATGATGACGAGTCTATGGACGTCACATGGGTGGCCACAAGAGAGGAAGAGGAAGGGAGTTCAGAGGGAGATACGGACCGGCTGATAGGGAGGAGAGGCAGGCAGAACTTGCATTGCACAAGAGGTACAAAGCAGACTGCAAATGTATCAGGAGCGAGCCATCAACCATGTACAGTCACATCTGGCTCTCCCAGGACTCCGGCACATGGCTAAGCAGTGTGGGCTTTTTTTAATGTGTCCGTTGCTGACAACAGTGTTGCCATCTGCAGCCTTTGCAGTCAACGCATAAGCCGCGGTAAGCCCAACAATCACCTAGGGACAACCGCCTTAAGAAGGCACCTGAACTCTCATCACCAAGCCCAGTGGGAGCAACACCATCAGAACCCACAAAGCCACACTCCAGGCTCTCACCATCCAGCCCCTTCTCCTTTTCCTCTCTCCTCACATTTGTCCTCCACTCCACCTGCCATGATGCCGTCATCACGTAGTTCTGGAAAAAGGCAGGCTTTTGTGGTCCAAATGTTGGAGCGTAAAAAAATGATGATGCCGGATAACCCTCTTGCCCAACGTTTGACTGCTGACTTGTCGGCACTAAAAGCCCGCCAACTACTGCCATATCAACTGGTGGACTCGGAGGCCTTTCGTAAATTTGTGGCCATTGGAACACCGCAATGGAAGGTCCCAGGCAGGAAATATTTCTCGCAGAAGGGCATTCCAGAGCTGTATGGCCATGTTCAGCGGCAAGTTAATATACAGTATCTCTGGCACACAGTGTTGGTGCCAAGATACATCTGACCACAGACCCATGGTCTAGCAAACACGGGCAGGGAAGGTATATCACTTTTACTGCCCACTGGGTGAACCTTCTGACGACCGTCAAGCATGTAACCCGTGGCACCCGTGTAGATTTTGTTGTACCGCCACAGATTGCAAGCAGGCCTGCCTGTTCTTCTCCTCCTCCTCCATCCTCCCTCTCCTCCTCGGCTGACTCCTTCTCTTCCGCTGCTACAGTCTCTTCCACTGCGCCGCCCAAGATCCCAAGAACCTATTCCACATGCCAGGTGAGACGTTGCCATGCTGTGCTGCATCTGTTGTGCCAGGAAGCCAAGAGCCACACTGGTCCTGCACTCCTTTCAGCTTTGCGTTCACAGGCAGATCAGTGGCTGACACCGCTGAATTTGACAGTTGGTAACGTGGTGTTCGACAACGGTGCCAATCTGCTGAGCGCGCTGAAACAGGGCAAAATAACACACGTGCCATGCATGGCACAGGTCCTGAACTTGGTGGTGCAGCAATTCGTTGGCAAATACCCTGGGGTCCAGGACATCTATCGGCAGGCCAGGAAAATCTCGGGCCATTTCCGAAGATCTTACACAGCAATGGCTCGCCTTGCTGACATTCAGCAGCGACACAACCTGCCCGTCAGGCGTCTTATTTGTGACTGCCCGACGCAATGGAACTCAACGTTGCATATGCTTGATAGGCTGCTCGAGCAGAAACATGCAGTTAACAACTACCTGTTCAAACTCTGCGGCAGGACAGGATCTGGGGGGCTTGGGTTCTTTTCACCTCGCCAGTGGCTGCTCATGCGGGACGCATTCAGACTTCTGCGGCCATTCGATGAGATCACCAAACTGGTCAGTCACAGCCAGGGCGCCATAAGTGACATCATACCTTACCCTTCTTTCTGGAGTGTGCATTGCATCGTGTCATTGATCAAGCCGTCGAAAGGCAGGAGCAGGAAGATGAGGAAGTCGCAATGTTGGATGAATTCCCAGTGGGTGCTACTCCATCTAAGACAAATCAACAGCAGGAGTCTGAAGAGGAGTCAGAGGAGGATGGTGCTGGGGGGGATGAGGAGGAGCAAGAAGAGCATGCTTTAAACCTTTCTGGGATCCCTGGTGTTATCCGTGAATGGGGGGAGGAGAACGAGGATGACATTATCCTGGATGATGAGCTGGAAGCAGGCCACTACACCGCTTCCAGTTTAGTGCAAATGGGGGCCTTCATGCTCCAGTGTTTTAAGGGGGACCCCCGTATAAAACGCATAAAGGCCAAGGACCAGTACTGGGTGGCAACGTACTTAGACCCCCGGTACAAACACAAAATGGCGGAAATGTTACCACAATCACAGAGGGCGGTCAGAATGCAGGGCTTCCAGGCCTTGCTGTGGGAAATGCTGCAATCTGCTTTTGCGTGCACTGGCAGAGGAATTTCCAGTCACAGAGAGACAGTTGTGGGTAGCAATCCAACAGCGCCTGCAAGAAGAGGGTGGTTTGAAGATGTCTTGGTCACTTCAGATATGAGATCCTTCTTTCAGCCGAACCATTGACAGCTGTACTCGGGATCCAGCTTGAGGGAACGCCTAGACCGACAGGTGTCCGACTACATCAGGTTAACGGCCGATGTGGATGCTCTGAGGAGTGATGACCCCTGGACTACTGGCTGGGCAGGCTTGACCTCTGGCCAAAGCTTGCACAATTTGCAATGGAAATGTTGGCTTGCCCCCCCCATCCAGTGTCCTGCCCGAAAGGACGTTCAGCGCAGCAGGGGGGATCGTGACCGATAAGCGCACTCGCCTAGCTCATGACAGTGTAGACTACCTCACATTTATAAAAATAAATGAGGCATGGATCTCTGAGGAATTCAACACATGTGACCAATAGACCATGTTTCATTGAAATTCCTCATGCCAGGCCACAAATATCCGCCAGACCGCCATCCACCCACAGCAATTACTGGTCCTTGGCCTTGCTACATACAGCGACATAAAAGGCATTTCATGTCCATTGAATGGAAAATTTTTGGGGACTTTCAGGGCCGACAATTATTTTTTCTGTGAATGCCTAATGTACCTCCAGCCACCAAATACTACGTTCTTACCTGTCAGGTAAACCCATGTGGGCTAATTTTTGGGGCCTATGCAGGCTGACACTTACTTCTGTATACTGTGAATGCCTTATGTACCTCCAGCCATCAAATACACTACGTTCTTTGCTGTCAGTTAAACCCATATGAGCTGATTTTTGGGGCCTATACAGGCCGACACTTACTTCTGTATACTGTGAATGCCTAATGTACCTCCACCCATCAACTACACTACGTTCTTTGCTGTCAGTTAACCACTTAAGCCCCGGAAGATTTTACCCCCTTCCTGACCAGGGCCTATTTTGCGATTTGGCACTGCGTGATTTTAACGGACAATTGCACGGTCGTGCGACACTGTACCTAAACGAATTTGACGTCCTTTTTTTCCCACAAACAGAGCTTTCTTTTGGTGGTATTTGATCACCTGTGCAATTTTTTGATTATGTGCTATAAACAAAAAAAGAGCGTAAATTTTGCAAAAATAACAATATTTTTCAAATTTTTTTATATGAAATTCCCCCCCAAAAAATCAAAAAATCAAAATTTTTTAAAATTTTCAGCCAATTTGTTTTATGCTACATATGTTTGGTAAAAAGAATTGCAAAAAGCGTATTTTTATTGGTTTGCGCAAAAGTTAGCGCGTTTACCAACAAAGGGAAAGATTTTTGTCATTTTTGTTGTTTTTTTTAACGCGTAATGGCGGCGATCTGCGATTTTTTTGCGGTACTGCGACATTGCGGCGAACAGATCGGACCCTTGACTGACATTTTTGACACTTTTGGGGTTACCAGTGACATTACTACAGTAATCAGTGCTATAAATATGCACTGTTACTGTAAAATTACACTGGCAGTGTAGGGGTTAACTTTTTTTAGAGAGGGAGGGGTTATGTGTGTCCCTAGGGGCGTGATTCTAACTGTGATTGGCTGTGGCTTGAGGTGTAGGAACAGTAATCAACGGTCCTACATAGTAGAACCGTATAATCACTATTCCTACACAGGGGAGAATGACAGGCGGCTTGTTTACATCAGCCGCCTGCCTTTCTCCCTCTCCACCGACGTTCGCGAGTGACCAGCACACGATCGGGTCCGCTGGTCACGCGCGCGGGGGGGTCCATGACCGTGCGGGAGCGTGCCTCCGGCGGCGCGCGCGCGCGCGCTCCCGAGACCCTCACAGGCTAGCGACGTAGTACTACGTTGCTTTGCCTGTGAGGGGCTGACCGCCGCAGTAAATAGTCATGCGGCGGTCGGCAAGTGGTTAAACCCATGTGGGCTAATTTTTGGGGCCTATACAAGCCGACACTTACTTCTGTATCCTGTGTATGCCTAATGTACCTCCAACCATCAAATACTACGTTCTTTGCTGTCAGGTAAACCCATGTGGGCTAATTTTTGGGGCCTATACTGGCCGATACTTACTTATTTATCCTGTGTATGCCTAATGTACCTTCAGCCACAGAATACTACGTACTTAGCTGTCAGGTAAACCCATGTGGGCTAATTTTTAGGGCCTTTTATGGCCAACACTTACTTCTGTATCCTGCGTGAAAGCCTAATTTACCTCCAGCCATCAAATACTACATTCTTTGCTGTCAGTTAAACCCAAGTGGGCTAATTTTTAGGGCCTTTTATGGCCGACACTTACTTCTGTATCCTGTGAATGCCTAATGTACCTTTAGCCACAGAATACTACATTCTTAGCTGTCAGGTAAACCCATGTGGGCTATTTTTTGGGGCCTATACTGGCCAACACTTACTTCTGTATCCTGTGAGTGCCTAATGTACCTTAAGCCACAGAATACTGCGTTCTTAGCTGTCAGGTAAACCCATGTGGGCTAATTTTTGGGGCCTTTTATGGCCGACACTTACTTCTGTATCCTGTGAATGCCTAATGTACCTTCAGCCACAGAATACTACGTTCTTAGCTGTCAGGTAAACCCATGTGGGCTAATTTTTGGGGCCTGGAATGTCCGACACTTACTTCTGTATCCTGTAAATGCCAAATGTACCTTCAGCCACAGAATACTACGTACTTAGCTGTCAGGTAAACCCATGTGGGCTAATTTTTGGGGCCTGGAATGTCCGACACTTACTTCTGTATCTTGTGAATGCCTAATGTACCTTCAGCCACAGAATACTACGTTCTTAGCTGTCAGGTAAACGCATGTGGGCTAATTTTTGGGGCCTGGAATGGCCGACACTTCTTTATCCTGTGAATGCCTAATTTTTTATACTGAAAATGAAAAACAATGGGTCTGTAAAGGTTCTGCCAAATTTTGGAATGGATGCGGACCCATTTTACAGATGTGTGAATGGACCCTATATGTATTAGATATGTATTTACCGGCTGCTGTCAGTTCTGGCTGATTTATAAAAAAAAAAAATACATTTTTTTTGCTGTAAAAAAAAAATAAAATTAGGGCAACCTATCCAATTGCAATACTTCTGTTATGACATTGTCCATGTGCTGGGACTATTTGTGCAAAGCTAGTACGTCTTTTGTAGCTGAAAATTTGACCTAAAGGTTTTTAAAGTTCGCCTCCCATTAAAGTCAATGGGGCCCGCCCCGAACTTGCGGTTCGCGGACTTTTGAGAAAATTTGCAGCTGACGTTCACGAACCTCCCCGGCCAATGTTCGTTCATCTCTAATGGAAATAACTCATAGCATGATTCCATAAACATGAATGGTTTACTTAAAGTGATAAAAAATACTCACAAACAGACAGACAATTGAACTGTGAAAGGAGACAGTAGTTCTGGAATGCCATGCGTTCCACGTACCGGAAGTATGCACAGTGGAATTGATGTAGTGACGCTCTACACGTTTCGTCAATGTGACGTCATCAGAAGCCTTTTGTACTATTGATACTTTTTAGATTTATTTCATTTCCCCTACTGGCTCACACCTTTCCTACTACCAGGCAGTGCCACCTATTCCTCCCCTTTTCTATTCATGAGTATATATTAGGGATATATCGATATGGTTTATTCAAGGCTGATACCGATACTGATACCGATATTTTTGTCACTAAGTATCGGTATCGGCCGATATGGGCCGATATTTTGTATATTTAAAGTTTTGAAAAATAAAGAATTTTTGACACAAATCTGGTACTGAACATGTTAATGTTTGTATATTAACATTTTTAACATGAAAGGCTCGTTTTTCACACCTTACCTGCATGAAAACTGATAGGAAAACCGCACAGCTTTCAATAGAAGGTACATCATTTTCACATCATGTGAACAAATGAGTCCTAGAAGAGTAGACAACTGTGGACAACTGTGAAAAATAAAGTGCTGGGAAAATAATAACTAAAAGCTTCCCAAAACAAAATTTACATAAACTGCTGCAGTAGTGCACACACTGTATGCAATGTATAAATCTAGTAGCTGCAGTGCAAAGGACAGTGGACTGAACACTAGCAAATACTCCCAGTTAAGTAGAACAATATTATAGTGCAGAAAGCATAACATTTCAGCATGTTCACCAGTTAATCGGCTTCTGTTTTTTTTTCATATATTGCTGCCACTTGACTAAAAACACACTCACTTGGTACCGAGGAAGGAGAAGCAGAAAGGTATCTTCTAGCATGAGAAGCAAGTCTTTTGTAGCGTGACTCATTTTCTTTCCACCACTGAAGAGGATCACCACTTCTGTCAATTACTGGTTCCTTCAAATAGAGATTAAGTTCATCATCCAGGGTCAATATTTTAGATTCAGAAGAATCCTCTGCATGAGGCCCCAAAAAAATACCGAACATGGCATCTATTCGACCACAATGAAGTTTCTCTTCTGTCCAGGGTCTTTTTGGACATTTTTTCTCTTTTTTCAGCATCCTGCTCTTCCAGACTGCTGGCTGGCACCCTGTGGTGGGTGGCTGGCTGTCTGGCACCCTGTGGTGGTGGTTGACTGGCTGGCTGTCTTGCACCCTGTGGTGGGTGGCTGGCTGTCTTGCACCCTGTGGTAGCTCGCTATCTCCCTGGCACCCTGTAGTGGGTGGGTGGCTGGCTGGAATCCTGTGGTGGGTTGCTGACCTGCTGGCACCCTTTGGTGGGTGCCTGGCTTGCTGGCACCCTGTGGTGGGTGGCTGGCTTGCTGGCACCCTGTGGTAGATGGCTGGCTGGCTGGCACCCTGTGGTGGCTGGCTGGCTGACACCCTGTGGTGGGTGGGTGGCTGGCACCCTGTGGTGGTGGGTGGATGGTTGTCTGGCACCCTGTAGTGGGTGGCTGGCTTGCTGGCACCCTGTGGTGGCTGGCTGGCACACTGTGGTGGGTGGCTGGCACAGGGGCTGTGGGTGGCTGGCTGGTACAGGGCCTGTGGGTGGCTGGCTGGCTGGTACAGTGCCTGTGGCTGGCTGGTACAGGGCCTATGGGTGGCTGGCTGGCTGGCTGGTACAGTGCCTGTGGCTGGCTGACTGGTACAGGGCCTGTGGGTGGGGATGGCTGGATGGCACCGGGCTGCTTTGGGTGGCTGTATGGCTGTGTTATATACTCCCGAGAGACTCCTGACTCCAGACAAGGCTGTCCAAGGCGAGGGATGAGGCCTAAGAAGGAAGAAGGTTAGGCTCAGTGCGCGGAGGCGCGTGGCACAACATACGCAATGACGTCACGACAATATCGGTAATATCGGCAAGTTCCGGGTCCGATACGTATATATAGCGAAAAGTGAATATCGGCCCTCTGATAATGGGCTTTGATGATAATCGGTCAATCCCTAGTATATATTCCTTCTTTGGGTTAATATATCAGGTAGGCTGCAGCCTGTGCGTATATCATTTTTACATTTTTTTCATTTATAGAAATGTAAGACAACATTTTTAGAATATTTACAGAAACAATTGTGACTGGTTGTTTTTAAGGTTGCCATTCCATACAGGTGAAGGTTTCTTACCTATTGAAAACATGAGATTAATACCCAGTGATACAGGATTGGAATTGCTGTATGACTATCTCCCAAAATCCCATATTCTTGTTACTATAACAACATTCTATGAGATTAATACATTCTTGGTTTACAGGTGAATCTTTGGGGAGCTTTGTCACCTAAACTTTACCTGAGATAATGTTTCTCATTAAAATGAAAATTTGAAGTGGAAAAAAAAAACAGAAGACCATAACAGATTCTGCTAACTCTTCTGGAGAGGGAGAGAAGTAGCCCCTTATATGCAAGTTTGATGCAATGATTTTTTTTTTGTGTCATTCTAAATGGTTGAGGAGGAGCAAAATCTACCTCTTTACAAATTCAAACAAGTTGTATTTTTTATGTCCTATTTTACACATATTGCAGGGAAAAACAATAAAAATGTCCTTGTGTTTTAGTTGAATTTAATGGCAAACTCCTAAGGCTGGCTATCTGCATAGAAAGATCTCTGCATCTAAAGCAATGAAAAATGTATTTTCTTTGAAAAAAGTAAAACAGTAAATCTGTGTTTTTTAAATTTAATAAAAAAGAACTCAGTATAGCCTCTTAAAAATAAACAATTTAATTTAAATATCCATCTTTCTCATTATGTACCTTGCATTGGCTAGGACAGTAATTCGTTATGTTGTCAGTGTTGTAATGCACCGCAATATGCTTGCCATTTCAATAAAATGCCTTTTTTTTTTTACATCATCAATTTTCAAGGCTGAAGATACTGTATAAACAGATATTTAAAAACATTTGCCTAGTATGATTGTTTGCATATCTTAAGTTTTCGCTGATTTTCCCCTAATGTTTCTGGCCAAGTCTGCTTGGGCGAAGAATCGAGTTGGGATGGATGTTTCCTGGCCCATCACTATTGTTTTCCGTTTAGATGAGCTGGCATCTGCAGGACTCTCCTTTCACTCTCAAAAATGGAAAAATATGAAAGTGTGGCAGCTAATTTGTGCAGACTGAAATTTAGTGTCTGTCTGCAGGAACCATTGGGCCATTCGCATAGATTAGGGAAATGTTGGCTTTGCAGCCACAGTCTGCAAATCTAATGATATATTTTGGCCCAGCTTCTCCTCTTAAACAAGAATGCTCTGGTGATATGTCCCTTTTCAGGCAACCTGAAGGGAAAGTGCATGAAGACACAGAAATATCTTTCTCTGCTGAAACAATTGTGACTGGACAAGGTTTTTGTTGTTTTTTTTTAAAGATGTTATAAGATGGTCAGGGAAGAAAACTGTCATTAAATATTTATGGGTAAGTTCCCCCTTGACATAAAGACTGATAATGTCACTTTAGCTGCCTTCCCAATAATTTGCTGGAAAGCTTTGAACTCTAGAGGTGATATTGGTTTGAGCCACTTTTGGATTTTATTGCTGTGTTTCCATTGTGGTGATTTCCACGTTTATTGCCTATCAACACCTTGAGTGCTGAGGCATCAAACTGTGTCACCAGGACAGAAAGTGAAGGGGGATACTATGTAAAATAAAACAATAATTATTGATCATAACTCTTCTACACCTGATCATGGGCGTCCACAGAACTTTTTTCGAGGTGGGGGGCATTATTTTAGGGTCACTCATGATCCGCCCCTTTTCAACAATGTCATGACGGGGAGGGGCTTAGTCATATTTATTTTCAAATATTTATTTTTAAAGGGGAAATGGCAGAATTTATTATTTTTTAATTAGCGTTAATCTAAAAAAAAAAACAAAAATATATATATATATATGGATCCTGTTCCCTTAAAGCATGTTATACAGCACAATGTTTGTGCTGTGTAATTTGGCCCCTTCTATCACCTAAAATACTTGCATGACCCTGCCTGGCTATATCCTCCCCTCTGTAAACTGACCACAGTATACCATGGCTGCTGAGCCCTGACACTGTGGTCAGTTTACGTGCCTCCATCATCTGCAGCTCCTCTGTGCTCTCTCCCCCCTCCCTCCCTGCCTGTCTGCTACTGTTTCAGTGCCTGCCCCTCCCCTCCCCTCCCCTCCTGCTGCGGTAGTTTCATTTAAAGTTTCATATCCTGTCTACAGTCTGTTTAATAATCATGTGTGCCCCTGTGTCTGTGTTTTAAAAAATAAGCCGTTCTTTACCAGTTTTCAGAGCATTGATCGCCACTCACGTGACCCATGGCCTCTCTCCTCCTCCTCCCCTCCTGACTGATGTCAGCGGGGAATTATCGGCCCCACCACCTGCAGGCAGTTGTCAGACGGTGAGAGGAGAGAGCTTGTGGGTCACGTGAATGGCGAACTGTGCTCTAAAAACTGGTAATGAAGGGCTTATTTTTTTAAAACACATACACAGATACAGGGCATGGGCACACAGGATTAATGAACAGACCAGACAGGATGGTATAAAGTGGCTTACCGACCACTTTAAAGGGAAAGTTGAGATTCCAGGGGGGGGGGGGGCTCTTTCCCCCCTTGCCCTCCTATGCAGACACCCATGCACCTGATCCGAGACCAAGAAAAAGTTCAGTCCAAAGTTGGGCTTTTAAACAGTCATTTGTACTCTGTCACTAGGTGAAAAATGTGTGCATGGCAAATATTTGCTCTGTTGGAAGCTATGATGGCTGAAAATTGGGTGAATTTCATTGGGTTCGATTCACAGGCATGTTTAGGAATGCATCCCCCAGACACAGCTCTGAGAGACATGTACCGATTCAAAAAATACTATTCAACAGGGGAGAGCTCTTTACTATGGTTTAATGATCATGAAGTGGCACACCTGTAGGATGTACTGTATGTACTGCAGAAAAAGCTGAATAGTAGAAACAACATCATATGTCGGGCACTAAAAGGTTCTACCCTGCTGACTTTTTTTTTTTTTTTGAATGACAGGAGGACACCCCACAATCAAATTGAGATTCAGTTAGCGAGGGTTTTTCAGTTCTCAATTGAAATCCATTTAGAGGTGATTTGACTTTGAGGGTGGGGGTTTCCAACATAGTGGAGCCATCAATTTTCTTGGAAGGTCTGCTTAAAGAAAGCCCTGTTAAAAAAAAAAGAAAACAAAAACAGTTACAGCCAGCAACAGTTAGGGAATACAGTATGTCCTGTGAAAAACACATGCAGTCTGCAACCACCATGGTAAATGTGGATAAGGGCACACTGTAAAGAGACTGCAGGGTCCTTAGCAGCAAGATGATATAAAAAAATGAAAAAGGTAAAATATCTTTCCCTATCCCCAATATTTTTAAGATACACAGCATTTTCCTGCCAACAGGGCATTTAATAAGGGTTTACATCTACTTATCAGACCATGAACAGCACTTCTTATGCTTACTTTATCATAGCTAAAGCACATCAATATGTCAATGTTGCTGCTTTGACCTCACCCTTTTAGGCTAGGTTTCCACTAGTGCGGCTACGAAGTCGTGCTACTTCTAGCGCGACTTCGTAGCTTAAGTTGTTTGCGGCTTTCAGTGAGACTTGTCCCTCATTATAGAGGGAAGTCGCACTGAAGACGGCTCAAAAGTAGTGCACAAACTACTTTTGAAGTCGCCACAACCGAAGCCGCGGCAGTGGAAACGGGCCAGATAGAAATCAATGGCTTTTGACTTTCTGTGCGACTTGACATGTGTCAAGTCGAACAGCAAGTCGCACTAGTGGAAACCGAGCCTTATAGTGAGTGCTCTAGCATTAAGGTTGTTGACATGTACAATCAAAAACAAATGCAAAGACTAAAACATAAAAAGGACATTTAGGACCTATTCAGCACACAAAGCATGCATTCTAATACCCACAATATAATGTATCACTGGTACAATTTGTTCTTAGGGGTAGTTAAAATAGAATTAAAGGCAAATCTTTTTCTCATTTTAGAGTAAGAAAACTTTACAAGCACTGTCAGATTTTTTTTTTGCCATCTGTGACCTATTGGAAAACTGTCCCTCACTTCTTGTGCCATAGCCAAAATAAGAAGCGAGGGAATCTATGGCTGTCTCCAGGTTCACAAAAAAACTGTCCCCATTGGACGTTTTCCTCCCTATTTCTGTTCTTGTGGCAACACTAAATTTGGATTTTCATTCACTTTTACTCTTAGCGACAACTCTTAGTGATAATGGCAAGTAGGACAAATAGAGAGGGTGAAACTCCCTAATGGGGGCACAGACAGCAATAAAGCTTTTTAAAAAATTGCCATCAGGTATAGGTTTATGGGGTTTCTTCTGAACCTACAGCTGAACATGCTGTACACTTCATGAATTTTGGATGCTTGATCATGGGTGGCTCTTTTAGCATCCTCCTGCCCGTCATCCTTTATGCCAGGTGGAAAATTGTTGGCTGAATAGTGGTTGGATTCATCAGCTGTCAAAAAACCATAGCCAGCACTGTAGATTCATCCATCTCTGTTGTAAAGCAGTAATTGAGGAACTCTTTTAGTTCAGCCTACAGTACTGGTCTGTTTATTTAAATTGTCTCAGGTGTAGTGCAACATGTTGGATCCTAAAAACACAAGGGCAGAAGTCCCATGGGCCTTAACAACTCATAATCCCCTACAAGCTCCAGAGTGTTCTACAATATCACTGTAATCCACACTCTCCACTTCTTTATTATCCAGGGAGGAATTTATTAAAACGACAGTACCATATACTGTATTTTCTGGCGTATAAGACTACTTTTGAACCTCAAACAAATCCCCCAAAAATGGGGGGTCGTCTTGTACGCCGAGTATAATATCTCCAAGGTAACCTAAGTATAAGTATTACCAGTAGATGTAATCTCTCAAGACGCTGGCTGTGTGGAAAACCTGTACCGGTATACCGTATGTACCATAGCTTCGGCTACATATAGTGTACAGCGCTGAGCGAATCAGGGAGAGCGATTTATTCTATTATTGAATGCAAAGCTTGCTCGGATTGGCGGAGTAACATCAGCCCGCCTCTCTGACTCTGCCAACCTGAGCAGGCTTTACATTCAATAATAGAATACATCGCTCACTGTGATTGGCTCAGTGCGGTATACTGTATGTAGCCAAAGCTACGGTACACATGATATACCGGTACAGGATTCCCGCACAGCCAGCGTCTTGAGATTACATCTACTCGTAATACTTATACTTAGGGTACCTTGGAGATATTATGAGAGATTACATGTATTACGGTACTTGGGGTACCTCGGAGATCTATGAGAAATCCGATGTTTTTCAATGGTGTTGTCTTGCTTCGGAAGGGGGGGGGGGGGTAGTCTTATACGGCGAGTATAGCCCAAAACCTATGTTTTAACTTGAAAATTAGGGGGGTCGTCTTATATGCCCAGTCGTCTTATACGCCAGAAAATACGGTACTTTATGAACAAAATCACTGCAGTATTAGCTAACCCAGAATGCAGGAGCTGTAAGTGTTTTTTTTATGTCTGCTCTACCAGAGTTTGTCTCTGACATTCCCACAGCTGTAGAAGCCTCTAAGCTGAGACTGCTTTCTATGGAGTGGAGTCTTATAAATCCATTCTGAATTAGTTTGTGCCCGAGGATCCCCAGTTTGCTGATATTGCTACCAAGCTTAATAATACCATATCAGTTCTTATTGATGCAGTAAGTACATATAGGAGAAACCTGTGTCTGAAATTACTTGTGATAGTAGCCTAGTTTCCTTTACAATTCCTTAAACTGTAAAAACCCTTTCTAGGACACTCTGTAACTCTATTCTGTACAGAGAGTGGACCACTCCTGAAAAACTATTTTTTCCTCCCAGACTTTTTGCTCAACAATACATGTTTAACCGGTTGCCGACCGCCGCACGACTATATACTGCGGCGGTCAGCCCCTGCCAGGCAGAGTGACGTATCGGTACGTCACTCGCCTGTCACTGACTTGCGAGCCTATCGCGGGCGGGCGTGCGCCCGCCGAGGCGCGCGCCTGCCGCGGCTCGTTCACAGACAAGTCAGTGCGTGTGACCGGCGGACTCGATGTCCGCCAGTCACACTGCGATCGCTCCTGTGAAGGGAGAAAGACAGAGCGGCTTGTGTAAACAAGCTGCCTGTCAGTTCTCCCTGTGTAAAAGTGAAGATCTGTCCGTTCTACTATGTAGAACGGTTGATCTTTGCTTTTACACCAATAGGAATGTCCCTACACAGTTAGAATCACGCCCCTAGGACACACTTAACCCCTCCCTGTCCAATAAAGTTAACCCCTTCCCTGCCAGTGTCATTTTTGCAGTAACAGTGCATATGTATAGCACTGATTACTGCAGTAATGTCACTGGTACCCCCAAAAGTGTCAAAAATGTCAGTCAAGGGTCCGATCTGTCCGCCGCAATGTCGCAGTACCGAAAAAAAAATCGCAGATCGCCGCCATTACGCGTTAAAAAAAAAAACACCAAAAATGACAAAAATCTTTCCCTTTGTTATTAAACGCGATAACTTTTGCGCAAACCAATCAAAATACGCTTTTTGCGATTTTTTTTTACCAAACATAGGTAGCATAAAACAAATTGGCCGAAAAATGTTAAAAAATTTTGATTTTTACTTTTTTTGGGGGGGAATTTCATATAAAAAAAATGTGAAAAATATTGTTATTTTTGCAAAATTTACGCTCTTTTTTTGTTTATAGCGCGTGATCAAAAAATCGCACAGGTGATCAAATACCACCAAAAGAAAGCTCTGTTTGTGGGAAAAAAAGGACGTCAAATTCGTTTAGGTACAGCGTCGCACGACCGCGCAATTGTCCGTTAAAATCACGCAGTAAAAAATCACAAAAAAACCCCTGGTCCTTTAGCAGCCAAATCCTCTGGGGCTTAAGTGGTTAATTAAGCATTTCATAAGAAAGTGAAAGTGTTACTATTAACAGTGAACTTAGACACATGGTCTTCCTTACCAGATCAGTAAAGAAGAGCTGATTACAATGAAACTGTAGACAAATTGCTAAAAATATTACATCCCCTTGACCTAGCCTTAATATCAGCGTATAGAACAAAACAGGAAAATAATAAGAATCCACTTCTTTGTGCAAACAGGCTATGGTCAGACTATTATGTAGGCAAATAGAGAAACTGACACAGCGAGGACCCAGTACAAAACCCTCCTCATATCCAATGCCCATCCAAAATTTGAAAATTAAATGTGAATTTTTTATGAATCCTCTTAAAGATTCATAATAATACACCATGGACTGTATGCACAAGTATTTCCATGTATTCAGAAGGTCTAAGTTCTCAAAATCAAAGATATATCACCGGAGTGAAACAAAACCTGTTTAGCAACACTACTGGAGAAGTGGCCACCTTTTTCAAACAGAAAGAGGCACCATTAAAATGACAATGCCTCCAAAGATAAGATCAATAAACATGGGGGGTGTGGCTTGGACGTTGTGGAAGATGGCCGCTTAATCCCAGTGCTCTGCCACACCATACTCCTCTATCTCTCTCACGGGGGACCTAAACACTCACCAGCATGGGCAAACCCGATCGGAGCACCTCCGCAACAAGGTCCCGCTCCCCCAGTGACCTGGAACCGCCGGCAGAAAGACACATTCCTGACATGTTCGGACCGTGTGCGAGGGAGGCGCCATCTACAGCACAGGCCTCAGGTACCAACAGGGCTGCCCGCCCTATTAGGAGGTCTGACCAGAGTATCTCAGAATCCTCTCCCATCCGAGCCTCTAATCCCCTCTGCTTGGATGATTTAAAAGCTGTAGCTGTTGACATCAAAGCATAATTTAATGCAGCTATTATGGAATAGTTATAGTTACCATGAGTTATGAGTTATGAGTAAGCGATCTTCAGAACCGTGAAAGCGTCAACCAGTCGCATGTCCCAGTGATGTACTGTCTGTATTAATCCTTGATGAGGAATTAAATACTTCGATTTTCATCAATTCCTGAGTGCGGTCAATTTCTCTTTTTGGCTTTGAAGTATTTGGATGACGGATCCGACTCGCATCGAGATGCTTTGTCTCACCTGAGCGGCTTTTCTTTGTTAGTATCATTCCTATGATTTATACCATTTGTCTGATCTTCTCTCTTACATCACAGGGATACTACTCACCTTACTATTGCCTGTCGCCCTGAGGTTCATGCCTCTCCCACCCTTGTTTTCATAAGGTTGGGAGACCCACACAGCCAAACGTTCACTGTTATGCCTTATATAGTACCATTTTAATCCTATCAGTAATGTACACTGAATCATTTAACTTGCTAAAAGGTGTACCACAAGTTGTTTTATTTTGTTTTTCTTTTTTCATACCTTGATGCTTACTCGTCACTCATGAGGTTGCACTGTGAGACTCACCTATCTTTCATTACTCAGACTAACGACATCAATATATTTTTCCTCTCCTGCGTAATGCCATTACTGCCTGCTATGACATTACCCTGATGCAACACTAGATGGAGCTGCATCACTGCAAGAACACAGTTTACCCTCTCTTGCCTTTATATAGTAAGGTGTGACTTCATTCTTTCAAATGTTACTGTTTTTTCAATGCAGATGACTGTTTTTGCTTCTTATATCATACATGAAGTGTTCAACATTCAGAATATCGTATTTTGTTGTTGCTTTTGGTATACTTTGCTTTGTATGCGATTATGCTGGTTCATGTTACTGGAATAACTCACTCTCATTATTATATTAATTTTGAGGATGGCACTTTGTCTAGTTGACATTACCTTGTAAGAGACCAGCATGGTTGTATATAAGGGCTTCACTCATCTAATTGTTTTGTTATATATATCATTATCCAGTCTAACTATTGTGTGGGTATCTAATCCAATAGGGCATCCCTCCCTACCATAGCAATTAACCTGAATCATCCCCATGAGATAACTTAAAATCCCATATTAACATTCACCTTTAGCAGTGCTGTGGACACCACCCTTTACTACATACTTTGACAAATTATTCTTCCATTTTCCCGAGTTCTTCCTCATCCCGACACAGCTCGGTAAATTTTTAATTTTTCTGGGTTAATCTAACCAACACGACAAGTGACCTAGCTGGACTAGCTGCACTGTTGGAAAATTTTCCCTTCACCCTCCTTTAACTTTTTTATTTTTTATTTTTTTTGAGGCGAAAACCCTTATTCACGTTCTTCCCTATCCCTCCCCTTCCCCTCCCTGCAGAGGAAGAGAGAAGGAAGGAGAAAATCCTCTTGCCTCTACAATGACTTTGATAACTCCCTCTTCGGCAAATCCCTCCTTATCACAAGATAACATGATTAAAAAAGCTTCCATTAGATTTCTGTCTTTAAATGTAAAAGGTCTTAATCTGCCTTGCAGTATGTGAAAAAACCAAAATCTGATATAGCATTTTTACAAGAAACCTATTTTCGCTCCGGCAAATCTCCTAAATTTCCTTCTGGAGATTACCCTCTGATGTTTCTTTCAACGAATCCCTTGGCCAAAACTAAGGGAGTATCGATCCTAATCTCCAAAAAATTTACCTCTGACGCTCACTGACTCCCTCCTGGATCCGGAGGGCAGATATATAATCATCAAAGGTCATATATGGCACAAACACATAACGCTTGTCAATATCTATTGCCCCAACAAGGCTCAAGTTTCCTTCTCCAGGTATCTATCTGCTACTCTGGCCTCCATTCAGGAGGGAGCCATTATTATGGGAAGAGATTTTAACATTGCCTTGAATCCCCTGGAAGACACATCTACTGGCACATCTTCCATTACTTACTCTGCTTTGCGGCAAATCAAACTACAATTGCAAGATCTCACACTTCACGATACCTGGTGCATTACATACCCCAAAACGAAAGACTACACCTTTTTCTCCTCCCCTCACAACCGCTACACAAGAATTGATTATTTTTTTCTCACACAAAAAGACATCTCACTGATCACCAAATCTTCTATTGAACCCATGTTCATTTCTGATCACCACCCAATCACTCTCACTCTGACCTTCCCTGACAATGTCCCCTTTACTAAAACCTGGCACATTGATTTGACACTCTTGGTTGACTCATCTCACACATAATCCTTAACCACACACAGCAGCAAATTTTTTTGACTTAATGACACCCCTGACTCCACACTTATCTCCCAATGGGAAGCCCACAAGTGTTCCATTAGAGGAATCTTACGTAAAATGGCAGCATCCAAGAATAGAATTATGGAAAAAAATACGTCCCTTCTCTTAGATAAGATAAAGACCCTTGAGGCACTCCACAAACGTTCTAAAGCACAAAGCACACTCCAGGAATTAGAAGAAACCAGACAAAAATTGAGGGAAGTAATGAACAAAAAATTTAGAAAATGTTTTACATTATTCCAAAAACTATTTTACGAATTTGGAAATAAAAGTGGCAAGTACTTAGCTCGTGCCCTAGCGACAAAGATAGCTAACATCACTGTTCATTCTCTGCAATCTTCTTTGGGCATTAAATTAACAGTGAACAAAGATATTGCAAACTAATTTGCATACTACTATTCCCAACTTTACAACTTAAAGTCAAACTCAAACACCTGTTCCTCTGACCTAACTAGACATCAAAAACTTGCACAATTCCTTCAACAATTTAGTCCTGCACCCATGACCTCTCAACAGGCTGGAGACATTGATGGTCCTCTTACAACTGAAGAATTTAAGAATGCCATAAAACAAATTAAATTGGGAAAAAGCCCGGGCCCAGATGGTTTTGCCCTTGTTTACTACAAAACCTTTGCTCATATCTTAGCAACACCATTCTTGAAAGCATTTAATTCCCTTCCCGAATCTAATTCCAAAAGCCCCTCCCTTCTTGAAGCACATATTACGGTGATTCCCAAGCCCGGAAAAGACCCCTCCCTACCCTCCAACTATCGCCAAATCTCACTCCTTAATGTAGACCTAAAAATGTATGCAAAAATTTAAGCTAACAAATTACTCCCTTTTATCTCTTCCTTACTCTCTACAGACCAAATAGGCTTTGTTCCAGGAAGGGAGGCAAGGGATAATACCCTTAATGCAATAAGTATACACAATTTTCTGACCAAAAACAAACTGCCTGGATTTTTCCTCTCCTTAGATGCTGAGAAGGCGTTCGAAAGGCTGGCCTGGGATTACTTGAAAGCTGTACTAACATCAATAGGTATTCGTGACTGATTGATTGGCTTTATAATGGCACTATACCGCAACCCCTCAGCCAGGGTCAGAGTTAACAGGCTCCTGTTGAACGCCTTCCAGATCACCAATGGTACCCGTCTGGGATTTCCCTGAAACGCAAACTAATCTTTGTAAAACAAATTTCCCATTAAAATGGACCTCGGATTCAATAACCTACTTAGGAATACAACTCCCTTTACAAATTAGACTCCCTCATTGACAAAAATTACACCTAGCTTCTCCAACGATTAGACCAAGACCTCCACGACTGGCAAAAAGCTAACTTCTCATGGTTTGGAAGAGCGGCATTATTCAAAATGAATGTACTACCTAGACTGATTTATCTCTTCCAAACGATTCCTATTCATCTTCCTCTGTCCCTCTTCCAAAAAATTTGCAACCTATGCAGACTCTTCATTTGGGCCCGTAAACCACCTAGAATCAAATTTGCGCAAATGACGAAACCAAAACTTAAGGGTGGAATAGGCCTCCCTGATATGTACATATACTACTAAGCCTGCCACCTACAATAAGTAGTAGAATGGCACACTCACCGCAAATCTAAAGACTGGATAACATTGGAAAATTCCTTTTCCCATACCCCCCTTGCTGTGACACCCTGGCTTTGAACAGGAGAACTGCACCGTCACATCATACAGCATGGTCCGCACTGCAGGCGGCCGCGCCGGCTGTAAAGATCGCCATACATAACCTGATTGTTTCCTGTAATGTAAGTGCAAGTCTTTTATTAAAATGTATGTATTGAAGATAATGCACTATTGGATTCTTTCCTTTTATTCTGGAACCACCCTGTTGAGAGGACGCATCCTTTAGATGTGGATGCTGAAGTCAAAGGAATGTTAGTATCCAAGGGTACAGGATCTGGGATTTATCCTAATAACACATTCTAGGAGCCACATTGAAGGGATGTATACCTCTGTGCCTACTAAAAGATTCAGTTTGGTAAGAAGCAAGTCACTCTAATATCTCACACAGCACGAGGTGTTACACAAGGAGACAAATCTGCACTGGGAAGAGCATAGGCTGATCCATTTGATTTGATTGCAACCTAACATATTGCATCTGGTAAGGAGCCACCCACAGTGCACATTCAGCCCCACCAAGGTGGATTGTGTGGAACATTTTTTTCACTGTCTCTATCTAGAGCCCTTCAAGAGAAGGGATTTTTTTGGACACTTACTGTTTGAAAGACTCTTTTCATTTTGGACTAATTTTCTGATAATTACCGGTGTTGGTTCATTAAGTTGACTTATTATTATGTCCTTACACCCAGCACATTTGTGGAGGGACATTGTTTCACCCAATTTGTGGATTTAATTTACTTTTTTTCACTTTATTATGTATATCACCCATACACAGTGTCACATACTTTTTAGTTTGATGCACATTTATGATATGTGGTGTTGATTTACGTCATTTTATATGTAACACTTAGCACAGGTAGAGGGCACTATATTTTTTGTTTATTCCCTATTTGTCAGGGATACAGCCGTACTGGCATTTCTGCCAGTACAAGTCATGGACGCTCCTGGCTCAATCGACACAGCCCTCTGCTGGCCCGTCAGGAAAATGACCGTAGGAGAACTGGCAACATTGCCAGAAATAGCAATGGTCGTTCCAGCCTCAATTGACACTGCCCTCTGCTGGCCTATAAAAGGTGGCCATAGGAGCAGACTCATTGCTGGATTATCTCTCAGCTTCCTGTGATCTTGTGCTTCCTGTTTCCTGTTTGGACTTCCTGTTGTGACCCGGCTTGTTTCTGAACCATCTGATCTCCTCCTGGTGTTTGACCCTCGGCTTGCCTCTCGGACTTTGCTCTTGCTACTACCTGCCTGTTTTCCCAGTGTATGACCCCGGCTTGCCTAAGGACTCTGTTTCTGCCTGCTCACCTGTGTATGACCCCGGCTCATCCCTGCTCTGCTACTTACCTTGCTCTTGTACTGATCACCGGTGTTTGACCCTCGGCCTGGCTTTTACTACTCTTCTAGTTGCCTGCCTTACCCAGAGTTCCTGAAATCATCTGGTGTTCACCACAGGCGACCTGTGCTACTTGGGACGCTTCACCTCCTGTACCACTTCCAGGGGTGACTCGCACTGAGCTGCAAGGGAAGCCCTCTCTGCACTTCGGCCTCCATCCAGATTGTGACACTATTCTACTGTTCTTAGAGTTTGAGTGCAGCCACTCCCCCTTTTTTTCTTAGTTAAGCGAACCCATATATTTCTTTATATATTCTATGCAGCCCATAAGTGGTCCGTCAATGTCTCCACTCAAGAGAATAACTACAAATTGATATCCTGCTAGTACCGCACACCTTCCCTCTTACACAATGCAAACCTTTCCACTGACAATAAATGCTGGAGATGTAAACAACATCAAGGTGACCTATTCCATATTTGGTGGACTTGCCCCTCTATTGAACTCTTTTGGAAACAAATACATTCCATAATCCACTCCATGACCAAAAAACCCATTGAACTATCTCCCAAGACATTCCTTTTACACCTTCACCCCGACACCAGTACACCACCTTGTAAATCATTAAAAATGTTCTTAATTAACGCCACCAGACTTTGCATTCCTAGACATTGGGGATCTACTACATCCCCGACCACTAGAGAATGGTTCAAGCAGATTGACAAACTTTCTGAAATGGAAGAAATTATTGCAATTTCACGACACCCTAACTAAATATGCGAACATTTGGAACCCATGGATTTTATTTAAGAATAGTGCTGTGTACTCCCAAATAATGGGCTTGACATAATTGGAGCGAATCACAACTATCTGTCTCCTCGAAAACCTCTTGCTGTCCCCTATTAACTTAACCTAAAACACTCATAAAGACCTTCTCTTTCATTATCTCCCCTATCTACTCTATCCCTTTCCGTCCCCTACCCTCCATAGGGGTGTACATGCTGGATGTGTGCTCCCCTCTTATTCTAATAAAATATCCTCAAAACATAAGAAAATCTCACCGTTCAACAATGACTTACTGTTATATACAGTATTATAACTTCATTCTCCACACTTTTTCTCCCACAACATAATTTCAATGCTTACTATATATCCCTGTTAACTTCTATGTGTATCCAGAGTATACTACCAACTTATTTACCCTGTTGTGAACTTATCGCAATACGTTTATACCTCTCTTTTCTTATATTGTGTTATTATGACTACCGAGAATGTGGATTGGACTGGGCTTACTGTTGTATCCTATTGTTAACATATGCATATTTCTCAATAAAGTTTTTTGGGAAAAAAATAAAAAATAAACATGGCCCCGCAGTTACTAGTCAGAGGGAAACCGTCTCATGTCCCCCTTTGGATGTAAATGCCATTGAAAGTGATCTCAGATTACAGCATAGGAAATCAGTTCTGAAGGAACATGTGTTACACACAAAGATTAACTCTCTTAAAAATTGGATCGAACTACTGAAGTTTAATGTTCGTGATTGGGAAAATACAAGTAAAATGATGGAACTATCACAACATGCTCTCAAGGTAAAATATGAAGCATGTCATGCAGATGGAGTACAGTGTAGGAAAGAACTGAATGAAATTAAACAATCTTTTGATGAAATTGTTAAGGTTCCACAGAAAAAAAGTCTGTTCAATTCAAACAGAAAATACAGGAAGAAAACCAAACCTACAGTATCTAGGTTATCTGCTAGAACTCCTCACTGGGAACAAAACTTTAATATAAGCAATGTAGAAACAGCGGAGGAAATACAAGATCTAATGTGTGATTGAGATGTCTATGATCTAAGATTTTTTATTTTCACCAGATCCAAGTGTGAATGTCAGTGACCATATACCTATGTAAATGTAACCATGTGGTATTGTTTGCATTCTGTGTGTGTTAAAGAGAAGGAAAAGAGTAATAACTTGTGTCTATAAGTTATATCTTTCAGGTTCAGTGAGGTCATGAAAAAGTATTTACATATAAAGCAGGTGTATGTACATAGATGTATATATACATAAATACACACACCTAACAAAGGTTATGTATATTAGGCTAGGTATAAAATTATGGTAATTATTAATGCAGGTTTTTATATATCTTCCCCCAAAGGATCCAAAGATTGCCATAAATATGCAAAGATATAGGGTACAAGTAGTGCCTAGGACAGAAACCTACTTTGGTTTTATTGTTTTTTTTTTTTTTTTCTCTTTTTCAGAGTAGTTAGGTCTGGTAATACAACAGACTGTGAACATACCATTGTTTGGTGGCCATCAATAAGAAATGTGATCACCTTTACACACATGCATTTATTTATGTATTTTCCATTTGTAATGAGCTCAGTGCTGGTACCAAAAAGTTTCTAAATTTTCAATAACCTGTGCACAGATATGAGATCTTCATCACCATAACTCTCAGAAACTGTAAGAATTTTTATGTCTTTCCCTGGGGCTCAGAGTGAAGTTTCCATTCACTCTGACATCTCGGAAAGTACATAATAATACATTATTTTGCAACTTATGGCATCTAATGGATTCAGTATGTTTTGTGTGTTTTTTTTTTCCTTCCAAATTGACTAATGTCATTTTAATGTGTGTGAAAGTTATGTGTTTACATGTTGTTGTTCTAGACTTTAAGTACTTAGAAACCCACCACGTTTTTCTATAACCTTTTTTGTCGGAGTATAGATATGTTAGTGTGTCTTTATATTTTTCAATGTACTTACTGTTGACTAAATTCTAAAATTGTATTTATTTTGTCTCTTTCATTAACCAGAGTTTATATTCCTGACTCTGTACATTATTTTTTTTTGTTGCCTGCCTTACTGACACATTTGTTTTAAAAAAGGATCAATTAATATGTCAATCCCTACCAGAGAGTGCCTTTTGTATTGGCTGCAATGTTTGGAAGCAGTTTCAATTGTGTTTTTTCAAGAGCAGATTCAATGCTCTTTAACAATTTAAAGAGAAAGGTGTAGGGCGAATGTCATGTTAAATTATTTCATGTTGTACATTAAATCTGTACTTTTTTTAAATTTTATTTTCATTTTTATTTTTTTTATTTTAAACTATTTTTCTTTCCTAACTTTATCACCTTTATTTTTGGGTGATTCTTAAGTTTGGTTTTTCTATGGTGAAATAAAAAACATTTAAAAATGTTGATATAGAATATTAAAGCTTCCATATAGCATTTTGTGTGTTTGGGCCAATTTCCAACAGTTTTTTTTTTCCCTTTCAACATTGGATAATTGTTTTTATATAAATTTATTGAAGCTCCCTTATGTAATTTAGCTATTACTAACTATGACAACAGTAACATTAACACAAGGTTTTAGCAGCAGTCATGCAACTATTTTCTTTGTACATGTTACACACAGTCCTCTTTACAGTCCTAATATGTGGTCATTCGTCAATTTTTTATTTTTTTTGTGCCATAACTAAGTTCAAAATGCATGTCTTGAATATCATATAGATATACTGGGTATTATGAGACTCATTGTGATTGGCAAATAGCAGGTATAGTAAAGTACAAATGTACTATAGGCAAGAAGGGGGTGACATCACATTTATCCACATTCTGAAATCAAGTTATTTTGTCTGCTTGGTTGACACTGCCTACTCTGTTCTGGGCCTGCTAAAAGTATGAACTCTTCCTAAGCCTGCTAAAGGCATGACTCACACAGTAACCATACACGGTACCAAAGGATGGAACTACATTCACAAATGTGTGGCACCACCAAGGTTTTAGCCTATTAGAGTTTATATAACTGAACCCAGTTTCAGTAAAAGGAGTTAGTGGTGAGTTGCAATGGCAACGGGATGCCCCCTGGAGACTTGAAGGGTCACACACACACACACACAGTGGTAACCAGCAGAAGGCATGGCAGAGTTATCTGCAGACATACGACAATGGATGAATAAGGAGGGGTGATGAAAATCAGACAACCTGGCTGAAGGGGGTAACCATTCGAATTGTTAAGCATGTCAATGGGAAAGGGACTAATTATTATGCTGCAGTAAATCTATAGCAATGCTAAACAACTGTCCTTACTACTCAGAATTACAAGATTCATTTGAATGCATATCTCTTGTAAGTACGCGTGTTTTTCTTTCCCTACCTTTTGTCCATATTAATAAAGTTTAATCACAGAAAGCCAGGAAAGCTGGTCCAAAGGCTGTTACTGAATATGTTGTTGTATCCAATTGGAATCGCCATGGAAGGCGGTCCCAGAAGCAAGGGCAACATGACCAGATTTGCATCATGGACTTTCATACTATTATTATTGGATGATTGAGAACTAAGATCCTCATTTTTTTCTTTTTTTTGCGTCTTATTATTATTATTATTGTTATGGACCTATTAAATCCCGCACAAGTGATGAACTACAGATATAGAGATCCAGGAATGTGGACTGCAGAGATGGAGAGTTTACAGAGTCTTTTCAACTAGTTTTTTTTTATTTCAGAAAGCAATGACAAAAGCTCTAAATATTAAAGGAGATTACACATAAACCATTTTATGTGCGGCCTTAGTTTTTCACTAGCCACAAGGGGCTGACTGTTACATAATGGGTTTATGTGAAATCTCCATTAACAGCTGTAAATAATATTGTAATTAGAAATATATTTCAGTTAGAAGGAAATCTATTTAAAGTATTGAGTGTTGTGTTGGTGTTACTGTAATTAGTAAGGGCCTATGGCACGCAATTTTAAGACTTGACATGTTAGTTATCTAAGTGACAAGTGTAAGGGTGCTGATATAAATAGTATAATAGCTGGTATGTAAGTTGCTGGAAACACTTGAAATAGCTATTCATATAAAATACAGCTATAAATAAAGGTGATAAAGTGCATGTGCTACATATATGCCTGAATCAGATAAATAAATATATACCACAAAATTAATTCATGTGCAATTGTGCAATATGTGCAAAAGACGCAGCAAATTATAAAGATAATAAAGTGAATGATATAAAATATAATATATAAAACTAATTAAGGTGCAATTGTGTGACACTAGTAGTCAAAAATTATGACTCAATAGTGACAAAACGTGAATCCCTCAAATGTGATATTTTTAAAGTGCAAAATGTGCTCTTATGAACAATAGTAGAGTCCATATAGTAATTGTAGAGGTGGACAAGAAGTATCTTGTAGGTGAACTAAGATCATCCAGTGTACTCAATATGTGATCCGGTGATCCAGTGATCCAGTGAGCAGAAAGTGGATAATATATATGTGCTCACCAGAAAGAAGTGGGTCTCAGACCCTGCAGGCATTAGATAATGGGTAAATCACTCTTAATCCTCCTCTATCAATCACTTTTCAATGGGTAGTACGCTATGGAATTCACAAGGCTTCAGGGGATAATATACTCCACTTATCTCTCAGCAATAATACTCCAGAATATGGTATCTCTAAACAGAAGTCTCAATGGAGGGATACAGGAGACAGGAAGCCGGGGATAGTGTAATACCGTTTTAATGAATTAAAGGCAAATAATAAAATGGGTGCTTACATTATAAGGTGCTTTCCTAACACCAAAAAGAAGGCTCTTGGTTGATCTGAAACGCCGCTGATCCTGTTTTCCGGCAGGTTAAACTTCAGGGCTATCCAGGAGTAGATGGCGGTGATGGCGTGCGTTCCGCTGTGCGCTCCACTGCCAGGAAATGACGTATACGGGTCAATAGTTCAGGCTTAGACCACAATGCATTTCACAGTATGTGCGTCTTCAGGAAGTCTAAGCCGATTTTACTGGTTACCATTATTATAATGCTACACGGATTACTATTGGTTGGATTGCGATCCGAAGACCCAATCAGATTGTAGCATCATTAGAGTAGGTTAGTGGGACCTTGAGAGTATTTTAATGCAAGTTATTAAGGTTCTATATAACGAGTCATGAAAATGTATATTTTTTATATAAGGGGGAATCAATATATAAATAGCGGTGCGGCTTTCAATTCCCAACAGCCTTCTTGTACATTGAATAAATATAGAAACAATATTCTCCAAAACAATGTTAAAAAGGCATTAAATATTCATGATCATAAATAACAGGTATAAATGACTTTAATATATTTGTGTTAAAAAATAATATTACAATTATGAATAAAATTAAAAAAATGAATTATTAGAAAAATAGCACCATCTAGTGGCGTGACTGGAAGTTATATATGAGATACCTTCAAGACAGCTTAAGCCTCAATAGGGGGGCAGTGCCATACATCGCAAAAAATTCTATAGGAAGTTATGATTGCCAAAAATAGCTAAAAAGTGTATTACTAGTCTTTTAAGATTCTGCAATCGAATCAACAATAAACTAATACAAATCTCTAAAAATAATGTTTAATATCTTCTGGAAATGGAATAAAAACCTGTAAGGACTTGAATGCTCTCCAGGTGTTCAGAAAAAGTATTTCATAAATTAGTTGGAAAAATGAGGTAAACAATTGCACAGGAATAAATTTTGTGGTATATATTTATTTATCCGATTCATGCATATATGTAGCACTGTTCAGCACATGCACTTTATCACCTTTATTTATAGCTCTATTTTTTATGAATAGCTATTTCAAGTGTTTTCAGCAACTTACATACCAGCTATTATACTATTTATATCAGCGCCCTTACACTTGTCACTTATACACTATTTTATTCGTTTTACACTTTTAAAAATTCTGAGGCAGCAGATTTAATATCTTTTAGCCTTTTCACTTCATTTAGGACTGAGCGCCTTCACAATGTTTATAAATTGAAAAAAATAGTCCTAAAATTAGGGCTATCTACAGCGCTTGCTAAAATATAAATAAAAAATATAAAATAAAAATCTGTGCAATAATATATATATATAAATCTGTAAGCCCGCAAATATAAGTGCAAATGTGCAAATTACTTGTGCAAATCAATTTTCCAATACCTACAAGTCCATGTGTAGATTAATTAGTAAAAAAAGTTTTTGTGTACCAAAGTATATAAAAATATCAGAAAGTATATGAAAATTATAAGCAAAACATCCTTGCAAATTCCTTTTCTTAGGTAAATGTGCAAGTGCTCTTTCAAAATGCAAATAGTGACTGGTAAAGTGCAGGTCCTTGAAGCCTTCTTCCCGTGCAGTAATTTATAAGATGGGTAACTTACCAAATGTAGTGGGTCTCATATATCTTATAATATTGAGACCAATCACGCTTAACGGTAAGTTCCCTTTAAGATCCTCCTATGCCGCTGGTGGTTTTTCCTCCTCACCTTTCCATAAGGCAGCTCAGGTAGTAGCAAATGAAAAGAAGATAAAACTCCAGATAGTGTAATATTGTAGGTTCAAGGTTTATTCCCAAAAATTTCAAGGTTTGACAACGATTTCAGCAAGTTCCAGCAAGGACCTAGTGTGCTGATGTCCGTGACATTCAGTATGACCATGCAGAGTGGCGAGTGGAGGTAAATCCGGCTTTGCGTTCCAATGGTGAGTCACGTGAGTTACGTTGTGCGGTCCACGTCTGACGCGTTTCGTCACATCCGGTGACGTTCTCAAAGGCTTTTTTCAATTTTACCATTTTTATACTACTGCTGCTGCTATTTTATAATTTTACACACTCTCCACAAATTTAAAGGTAATTTATATTTATATTCAATAACATTAACTCCTAGGCGTGGGGAGTACCACCTTTTTTTGTAAAAGGGTACTTGTTTTTATAAATATTGTTTATAAATGTTAGGTATCTAGTTGCAATCTCATATTTTACATTTTACCAAAAAATGTGTTTCTTCATAAACAGTTGCACTAATATTGTGTGACATAGAATTGGAATTACCAGTATTTTATTCCCTAGCATGTCTGTATATACTATTTTGAGGGAGGGGTTGGCAATCTTTAGGCCTAAAATACATTTTTAAATGTGGGCAAAAAAATGCAAGAATGGCTCTGGCAGAGAAAGGGTTAAGGGACACAGGTCTCACCTCTTTGTATTTTGGATCTACTGTTAAATATTCTTCTCAACAAACCTGAAGCAGGATGGGAGTGGGGGGGTTATACCTACTTTAGCTGGCTAATGTCTTTTTGTGTGCCAAATGTCTTTGTAGGGGGCAGTATAACCCCCATAATCTTAAATTTTCTTCTGATACTGTGCCCCTTAAAGAACTCCAAGAAACACATTTCATGGTATTACCAAAAAATGTCAATTTATGTTCTAATATTTAAGCTCCAAAAACAGACATTTTAAAAATTAGATATTTTTATTATGAAAAATTTGTGAAACATTTCAATTTCAACTGTTTTATTATTTGGTGCATTTATTTGTTATAAATATATAATCTTCTATGTTAAATACATGTATTTTAGTTGCTTATAAGGATTCTACCTTGAGATATTAAAGGTAGGAGTTTTATAACCCACACTATAGTACATTTGCGGCTTATAGTAGTTTATTTTATAGTTTAGTGGTGAGAAAGCTGGATGGCAGCTGGATAACACTTTATCACCACTGTTAAACATTTTTACTACAAACCCTGAACACTGTCAGCACTACCAAGCTCAGTATCTTTTATTAATGATTTACATACTTGTGGGATTTATAAAGCCACAATTCTAGTGTATTTACTTCTTACTAATTGGGGAGTTAGACAGTCCTTCTGTGAATAGGGTAATACTGAAACGTTATATGCCTTATAAATATATTGCACATGCCATCCACACTTTGTTGATCCTTCTCTTTCTCAAATATACACACACCGTATTTTATATTATACTTTCTTTTGACATTTACCTTGATGAACATACTTTTATTCAACCTTATGCAGTATACATTTGTTCTGCAGGGTCTTAAACAAAAACTTAAACTGCAACACATATGCTCTGACTGCTAGTAATAATGCCTATACTTTGATTAATTTTTTGAGAGACTCTGGCACTTAATGCGTAACTCCACTTTAGTTGAGAAAAAAACATTCCCCTCTGGGTGAACTCTGTACATTACAAGGATTTTAACAAACTTTGTTGCAGATTTCTACCCTTTGTTATTGTTAATTTCTGAAGAAATTATTATTTGTGCCTCTGTGCTGAGTGTGTCTAATGGGAGTGGTTTCATAATAAGCAATCAGCTGTGGTAGCTGCAGGGCTCTAATGAAGAAATCTGCTGGGCCTGCATCCCTTTAGACGTGTTCCTATTGGGAGTATCCCACCAAAAATTAAATTTTTATTGCAGGGGATGCCAGAAATCTGACTTGTATCTTAGTGCAGACTTCTGGGAAAATTGGTGAGCCAATCACACAAGCAGGAAATTATGTTTCTGGGGTGTGGTCAGTACACATCCTGTGTACAGAACAGCTCCAGGTAGCCATATTGCATTGCAATTTCATAAAATACAACAGGTGCAGAATGAAAAGGAAAGGTCATTTTTTAATAACATTCAATTACAATATGATTTGTGTTGCAATTGTATACGCTATATTGTTTTTTCTTTGTTTGCTATTTTTTCCCCATGAAAGTGGAGTTACCCTTTAACTCTTTCAGGATAAATAAACAGGTTTCTTGAAAAAACAAAGCGATAACCACTGACACTCTCCTTCCCCAGCACTTCTTTGCCACACTATCACATCCAGGAATCTAAAACTAAACCAAATTCTTTGTCTGATGGTGTTAGAGTTCATACATAGTTAACCCCTTGATGTCGGCCGTATGCAAATATGAGGCCTCTCGGCGCCTGGTCCTTAGCTCCGAGCAGCCGCATATTTGTGTTAATTGCTGTGCATACACCTGTGCTGGGAGCGCGTGCACTGTTTCAGTTTCCTAACCCAAAGCTTTCGGACCACGTGACCGTCGTGACAGCCAATCTTGGTGGTCACGTGATCTTAAGTGGCGCCCTGCCTCTCGGCATCTTAAACCTCTTAAAACGGCGCTAAGAGGGTAATAATTTTCTGCCCTCCCACACATGACATCCAGAAGCATGATACATTTCCGAAGGGTTCTGAGAAAGCAACAGAATGGTGGGAGGTTTAGAGGAAGAAATGTGTCAGTGGGTGTGTGTGGGAGTTCTTTAAAGAAATCATGTTAACTGCTTGCCGACCGTATACTGTATATATACAGCGGCAAGGCGGCTCTACTGTGCAGAATCACATACCTTCGGGTCTGGAACCTGCTCCAGCTGTGATTGGACACAGCAGGTGCCAATCAGCTGGGACCCACCAATCATTCCCGAGAGAAGCAGAAAAGCAGTCTGCCTATGTAAACAAGGCAGATCGCCGTTCTGTGAGAAGGGGAGATAGTGTTTGTGCTAAGCAGAAACACAGATCTCTGCCTTCTCACAGTACAAGCACCTCCCGCACAGTTAGCAAGCTCTCTCAGGGAACACATTTAACCCTTTGATTGCCCCTGATGTTAGCCCCTTCCCTGCCAGTGTCATTAGTACAGTGACAGTGCATATTTTTGGCATTGATAACTGTAATAGTGTCACTGGTTCCAAAAAAAAAGTGTCACTTATTGTCCAATTTGTCTGTTGCAATGTTGTAGTCCCACTATAAGTTGCTGATCACCGCCATTACTAGTAAAAAAAAATACATAAAAATTCTTTAAATCTATCCCATAGTTTGAACTGGATGGACTGGTGTATTTTTTCATCCTAACAATATTGTAGACGCTATAACTTTTGCACAAAGCAATCAATATACGCTTATTGAGATTTTTTTACCAAAAATATGTAGCAGAATAAATATCGGCCTAAATTGATGAAGACATTTTATTTATTTATTTATTTTCATTTTTTTATTGTTTTTTTTTTTATAGCACTAAGTAAAAAATATTGTTTTTTCAAAATTGTCTGTCTTTTTTTGTTTATAGTGCAAAAAATAAAAACCACAGAGGTGAGCAAATGCCACTAAAAGAAATCTCTATTTGTGGGGGAAAAAAAAGGACATACATTCTATTTGGGTACAGCGTCACACAATTGCGCAATTGTCAATTAAAGTAATGCAGTGCCTTATCCCAAAAAATGGCCATGAAGGGGGTAAACCTTCTGGATCTCAAATGGTTAATTTGTCCTTTAAGGGGGATTTTATATTAGCATTTTATGTAATAATTAACCATTTCCAAATGAAGCCAGCTTTGACATTTCTCACATTCGTGTAAAATTCTGCATTTTTTTGGGTTACAAAATTACTTAGAGCCCCCCAAACAATATATATTTTTTGAAAACAAAGTCCATTAGGAATAATATGGTGGGTGTTGCATTTTTTTCTGTAAATAGAGAAAAGTTACCGCGCTAACAGTGTACAGTGATCAGCAGCCAGCAAAAACTAGACAATTCGCAATACATACAACAAACAAATATTGCGGCGTTAAAAAATGTGTTATTAAAATAACAAAGTGCAATAGTTTAAAGTCCACACATATCATGTGCTAAATACAATTGAAATTGATAAAACATCCATATGTGTGAACATATGTAAAGTGCATATGATAATTAAAAACACATAAACAATTATTTGTGAAGCAGTCTCTGTCTGTATTTTAGGAAGAAACAACCAAAGTGCCGGAAAGTGCAGGAATCTCTTCTTATATAAAGTGTCTCTACCATTATCAATATGTGCACCTCCACTTATAAATGAAACAAGGAGGGGGTTTACCAGACAGATAGGACCTAATAGAGCGTACACTCTTTAGGTCACATAGGCGTATTGGTTTATATGGCACAATATCCACAATACCGGAATGGATTTGATTATTTCAGTGTCCACCGGGCATCTCATATCCCAACATATATGTAGATGAATGGAACCGTATAGTAACCACACAAACCGGATGTATCATCTTCATAAACTCAATGAAAAAGAAGACTAGACACAGTGTGTACCCGTGTGAAGGGAATTTTAATCTAAAATAGGAACACTTACATGTATCCAAAAAAAAAAAAAAAGTGCTTGTATAATACATAAAACGTCCAGAACAAAGTCACAGAGGATGTCTTATGAGACTCACTGTTATAAGCAACCATATTGTGATTAAAAAAAATAAAATCCTGATCACCTCCCCAAAGTGGTACAGTGTTACTATGGTAACACTGTATTGCCCTGGTCATGGTATGTGAAAAAAAAGTGTAAAAAAAGAAATATTTAATAAAAAAGAAAAATAATGTTTAATTTTTTTTGTATGTATTGTCACCAGTCAGTGTCCCTGATCACTGCCACACCAGATATATGATGACGCTGTACTGCACTAATGAGAGTATGTTAGAAAAAATTTTTTAAAAATACAATTTTCTTAATTTCCTAATTTTCCAAAAATTGTGACAAAAAATTACAACTTTAAAAAACTCTCCAAGCCTTTTACTAAATACTTTGGACTATCTACTTTCCGAAAAATAATAATGTGAGGGGTATTTGTTACTGTCCTTGCATTTTTGGGCCTCAAGAAATTAGATATGCCGTCAGTACATCAGGATTGGTCGATTTTTAGATATATAAACCATAGTTTGTGGACTCTATAACTTTTCTACAGACTAACTAATATATACTAATTTGGGTTATTTTTACATAAATGTAAGAGAATATATTTTGGCCTAAATTTATGAAGAACGATTATTCATTTGCAAAATTTTTATAACATAAAGAAACACACTTTTTTTCAAAATGTTCAGTTTTTTTTTTTCATTTATTTGGCAAAAAATAAAAAACCCAGTGCTGATTAAATACCACCAAAATGAAACTATATTTGCGTGAAAAAAAATTATAAAAATTTCATAAGGGTACAGTGTTGCATGAACGTGCAATTGTCATTCAAAGTGTGACAGCGCTGAAAGCTCAAAATTGGCCTGGGCAGAAAGGGATTGAAAGTACCCGCTTTGAAGTGGTAAAGTCCTCGGTGTCCATACAACAATTAATGAAGGTCTCAGTATAGGTCCCAGCATGACATCACCTCTGGTTACATCAATTCCTGTTTCTGCCAGGGGCGGGTTAGGCGGAAACAGGAAGTGATGTACCTGGAAGTGACACCATGCTGGAATTGATCAAGTTGGTGAGAATCTGACAGACTTGCAGTTTGGTGCCAGGCAGTTTTTATATACTTCACTATTGGAGCGTTTTCTTTTTTGTGTGCCTAATATTAAAGTGGAGTTCCACCTACATTTCAAAATTTTAACACCTGCACAATTTATCATTGGCCACTTTTTTCCCAGCAATATATGTACCTTATTTTGCCAGGCAATGCTCCATTTCTGCTGTTCCTTGCCGCAGTGAGGTACGTCATTTCTGGACGGGGGCAGTGCATTGGCTCCTGGAATATGAGTTTTATCAATCCAAGGTTCCAATGGGATGCCTGCAGCATCATGGTATTAATTTGCTGCACTTTCTAGGATATGCATATGCACCATATCCCGAAAGAAGCAATGAGTGGGCTTCAGATGCCTACACTCAAGATGGGAGTGGGCTCACAGGGAAGAGCAAAGTATGTTTTTAACTAGAAAAAGACTATTAAAATATACATTTTTTAACTCATACTGATTTATATATGTGTAGGTTCAACCAGGAGAGAGGATAGCTCAAACACCACTATCCTAGGAGGCACCGGAAGCAGATTAGACCTACAGTGGATACGGAAAGTATTCAGACCCCCTTACATTTTTCACTCTTTGTTATATTGCAGCCATTTGCTAAAATCATTTAGGTTCATTCTTCTTCCTCATGAATGTACACATAGCACCCCATACTGACAGAAAAACACAGAATTGTTGACATTGTTGCAGATTTATTAAAAAAGAAAAACTGAAATATCACATGGTCCTAAGTATTCAGACCCTTTGCTCAGTATTTAGTAGAAGCCCCCTTTTGATCTAATACAGTCAGGAGTCTTTTTGGGAAAGATGCAACAAGTCTTTCACACCTGGATTTGGGGATCCTCTGCCATTCCTCCTTGCAGATCCTCTCCAGTTCTGTCAGGTTGGATGGTAAACGTTGGTGGACAGCCATTTATAGGTCTCTCCAGAGATGCTCAATTGGGTTTAAGTCAGGGCTCTGGCTGGGCCATTCAAGAACAGTCACGGAGTTGTTGTGAAGCCACTCCTTCGTTATTTTAGCTGTGTGCTTAGGGTCATTGTCTTGTTGGAAGGTAAACCTTCGGCCCAGTCTGAGGTCCAGAGCACTCTGGAGAAGGTTTTTGTCCAGGATATCCCTGTACTTGGCCGCATTCATCTTTCCCTCGATTGCAACCAGTCGTCCTGTCCCTGCAGCTGAAAAACACCCCCACAGCATGATGCTGCCACCACCATGCTTCACTGTTGGGACTGTATTGGACAGGTGATGAGCAGTGCCTGGTTTTCTCCACACATACTTCTTAGAATTAAGGCCAAAAAGTTCTATTTTGGTCTCATCAGACCAGAGAATCTTATTTCTCACCATCTTGGAGTCCTTCAGGTGTTTTTTTAGCAAACTCCATGCGGGCTTTCATGTGTCTTACACTGAGGAGAGGCTTCCCTCGGGCCACTCTGCCATAAAGCCCCGACTGGTGGAGGGCTGCAGTTGACTTTCTACAACTTTCTCCCATCTCCTGACTGCATCTCTGGAGCTCAGCCACAGTGATCTTTGGGTTCTTCTTTACCTCTCTCACCAAGGCTCTTCTCCCCCGATAGCTCAGTTTGGCCGGACGGCCAGCTCTAGGAAGGGTTCTGGTCGTCCCAAACGTCTTCCATTTGAGGATTATGGAGGCCACTGTGCTCTTAGGAACCATAAGTGCAGCAGAAATCTTTTTGTAACCTTGACCAGATCTGTGCCTTGCCACAATTCTGTCTCTGAGCTCTTCAGGCAGTTCCTTTGACCTCATGATTCTCATTTGCTCTGACATGCATTGTGATCTGGAAGGTCTTATATAGACAGGTGTGTGGCTTTCCTAATCAAGTCCAATCAGTATAATCTGACACAGCTGGACTCAAATGAAGGTGTAGAACCATCTCAAGGATGATCAGAAGAAATGGAAAGCACCTGAGTTAAATATATGAGTGTCACAGCAAAGGGTCTGAATACTTAGGACCATGTGATATTTCAGTTTTTCTTTTTTAATAAATCTGCAACAATGTCAACAATTCTGTGTTTTTCTGTCAGTATGGGGTGCTATGTGTACATTCATGAGGAAGAAGAATGAACTTAAATGATTTTAGCAAATGGCTGCAATATAACAAAGAGTGAAAAATTTAAGGGGGTCTGAATACTTTCCGTACCCACTGTATTTCCTCTCCTAGGTGAAATAGTCAAAGGATACCCATCATATTTGTGTTTATTCAAACAGTAATTTCATGCTGCACAATAATATACAAGTTACCAGAATGTAACCTGTAGGTATTCCAAGTAATTAATAAATGTAGAAAACTGTATCTAAGTGGCAGCTGCCTGGTCATAAGCACTGTGACATCCTATCGGCCACTTCTCAGACCTTCTGAGTGGTCAGATAATTTCTGACCACATCTTCCTCTGGAACCAGCAAAGAGAGACTGTATCAGCATTCTAGAGCTCTCCTTTTACCATTAAACAAGGAACATCACCCAAGACCTATAAGAGCCACTGATCCATCATGATCTTCAATTGGACAAACCTGCAGAAACGGACTTCAATTATTTTTATTCCTAAATGCTTTTCAATTCTCTGTTGTATTACTGTTTGTTTCATTTTTAATAAAATTTTTTTTAAACAATATTTTTTAAATCATAAAATTATCTCTGATACACTAATACAGAGCTTAAAGAATCGCTGTCACTTTGAAGAGCGCTACTATTTGGTAAATCTCTGGATATTGCTGTCTGTGGTGACAGTGGATATTACAGACATTTTTCATAATCATAATTGTTACTGTGAATGTTTGAAATTTTATGATAAATATATCTGGTGGCAGTGATTAATATTTGAGGTATAAAAGGGTAAAGCTGAGCTCCACCCAAATGAGGAAGCTCTGCTTGTCTGCCCCATTCCCCCCTCTGCTGTCTTATTTGATACCTTTTGGGGGTGAGCGGGAACTGGTTTTGACAGGTACCCGCTCCCATTTCCTTCTCAGTTTGTCACGGCTAAGTGAGCAGGAAGTTAAGCCCCCCTCCTTTTCCTCTGCAGCCGGTCCATTCACAGAATGCATCGCCATTTGTGCAGTAGGAACCGGCTGTGAAAATGCAAGGCTTCACTGATTGGTTCCCTTAGCTGAGATGCCGGCGCCAGCACTCGAGATCCGTTTTAAGAACTGGTTCGGGTGAGGACACTGCTGGATGCCTGGACAGGTAAGTTCCCTATTAGTAAAAGTCAGCAGGTACAGTATTTGTAGCTGCTGACTGTTAATTTTGGGAGGGGTGGCTTTAACTGCATAGTTAATGAAACCCAGCAACAATCTCTCTTAGTCAGCTGGCACTTGAATCTTTGTGCAGGGTGATACTGAAAGTGTCATTGTTGCATATCAGTGACAGCGCAGTATGAATTTGACCAGCCATTTGTCACAGGTTGGTGAAGGTGGCCAGGGTCTGATGCAGCATATGTTATACACTTTACTGTATCATCTAAAAAAAAAAAGTGAAAATGCTGTGTACTCAAACCTCCATACACTCTTACAAAAGATGCACTGAACCCCTCTGCCGTATCCAAGTATACCCAATTTTAGAAGAGGTCTTAGACACAAGGCAGCTGTTTGGTTATACTGAAAAATAAAAGAATACTATCCCAGAGATACTTCACAAAAAGTGATCAGCAGCAAGGGGGAAGTTTAATGTATCCAGGTACAATGGTTAAAATGTGCAGACACAACAAAGCAGGGTTGTTTTTCACAATAAAACTTCAGTCTCACTTGTAAAACACAATTTAGCAGAGGCTGTACAGTAATAGGTAATTTGAATAGGCCATAATGTATAAACACTATTGTTTTATTGTGAATTTTTTTAGGGTTAATGGGCATCCATTGTGCCTCCCAATGGTCCCTCATTTGATTTATCCATAATCTGTAAGACGTTTTTTTTTTCAGCATTTTTTTTTTAGTACCAAGAAAAGATTTAAGTCTTATGGGCATATTTATAAAGCAGTTAATATTGCACATGTTCTAAATCATAGTGATTGATTCACCACCAGCGAATTTTTATTCAACTATATAAATGTTCTCCTTAGTGTACCTGAGGGCTGCAACTTGGAAACAGTTCTGCAGTAAAGTCAATAACTCCTTTCAGGATACACTTGTAAACACCGGGCAGCCTCTTAGACTCTCTGCTTTGAGATTTGGGCAAATTGACAACTGCGGCTCTGAAAGAAAGTAGATGATGAAGAAGAAGTAAGAGAAGAGGCCACTGCCACTCCCCTGTCCAGCGCTGTAAGTCTCTCTGCATCCTAAAACAGTGAAAGTGTCATTGATTGGTTTTAATTTTCCAATGCTATATTTATTAGAGCATTTAAATATTTACTAAACAAGGCAGTAATGATGTGTACAGTGCCTATAGTAGCCAACCATATTTTATCCTAGTTGTATTTATCACAGTCAGATCAATAAAATATATTGGTAAAGTTTTTGTTGTTAATATTTATTTTTCTAATAATTTCTTAATTCTACATAAAACTTTTACCAGTGTAATCTCATAAGATAAATTAAGAGGGTATGTTTGGGGGCAGAATTACGGGCTTGTCAGGGTAGGGGTTGGGTGGGGCAACTGGTGACCAGTAACTCTTAAGGCCTAGCTAATAGCTCAGGACTTGAAATTTTGAGTGCTGTGTATACATGCTGTAAGTACAGTATATATGTAAACTATAAAATTGGGTCAAGTAGAGATAGAGAACCAAAGGAGAGCTATATTCTTCCCTGCAACTTTTGCATGAGTGGAGCTAGAAGTGCTGATGTCTCATCTGTATAGAGCTACTACCTACATACTGTACATACAGTATCTCACATTTTTATAAATATTTTATTATATATTTTCATGTGGCAACACTGAAGTAATGACACTGTGCTACAATGTAAAGTAGTGAGTGTACAGCTTGTATAACAGTGTAAATTTTCTGTCCCCTCAAAATAACTTGACACACAGCCAATAATGTCTAAACTGCTGGCAACAAAATTGAGTACACCCCTAGGTGAAAATTCCAAACTGGGCCCAAAGTGTCAATATTTTGTGTGGCCACTATTATTTTCCAGCACTACCTTAATCCTCTTGGGCATGGACAGGTTACCACTGGAGTCCTCTTCCACTCCTTTATGATGACATCATGGAGCTGGTGGATGATCCCATTACACAAACCCATGCAAACCTATACCCGTTAACTACTTCAGCCCCGGAAGATTTTACCCCCTTCCTGACCAGGCCCTATTTTGTGATTCGGCACTGCATTACTTTAACGGACAATTGCGCGGTCATGAGACGCTGTACCCAAAAAAAAAAAAACAATATTTTTCACATTCTGCTATATACCATTCCCCAAAAAATGTTTTAAAAGTTAAAATTTTTTAACATTTTAGGCCAATTTGTTTTCTGCTACAAATTTTTGGTAAAAGAAAATCACATTAAGCTTATTTTGATTGGTTTGTGCAAAAGTTATCGCGTTTACTAACTACAGGAAAGATTTATGTCATTTTTATTGTTTTTTTTTTTCTTACTAGTAATGGTGGCGATCTGCGATTTTTGTGCGGTACTGCGACATTGCAGTAGACAGATCAGACCCCTAACTGACATTTTTGACACTTTTGGGGGGACCAGTGACATTACTACAGTAATCGGTGCTAAAAATATGCACTGTTACTGTAATAATGACACTGGCAGGGAAGGGGTTAACCGTATGGGTGATCAAGGGGTTAAATGTATGCCTCATGCTTACTGATGTGTGTGTGTGTGGGGGGGTTCTGTGACAGAGACAGAGATCGCAGGTTCAGCTATGCTGAATCCTGTGATCTCCTCCTGTCTGTCACTGAGAAGATCTGCCTACTTTGTTTACATAAGCAGGCGGGTCTTCTCACAGTTTCCCCAACAATAGGGGGAAGGGAGGCGGCAATCGCTGCCTCTCCTCCTCTGGCCCCACTCCCGCTGTCTAAACACAGTGGGAGCGTGCCTCCGGCGGCGCGTGCGCTGCCAAAATCACTGGGAGTCTAGCGACATAGGTCTACGTCGCTGGACCCAGGGGAGCCACACTGCCACAGTAGGATTACTCTGAGCAGTCGGCAAGTGGTTAAAATAAGACAACATTGTCTATAGCACAGTTAACCCCAATATGTATCACCGCAGGTATTTCAGACAGGAATTATCTGTTTATCTCAACCAGCCCTATATAGTCCCCATACTATAGGGAGTCAGGTATTAGGATAAAATAAAGTCAAGGTTTCAACATAGCACAGATAATGCATAATAATCCATTGCCGTATAATTTATTGAATAGAGCAACATTTATGCCATCTTAGATTTCTTTGGGCTCAGGTACTTTTCAGCAATTAAAGTTCTTTCCACAAAAAAAAAAAAAAAAGAACTGCTATAGCTCTATGTCCTTGTAACATGTAATCAGTTGATGCAAATGTAACTAAACAGTTGCTCTATTCAAAAAGGAATACCAGATAAATAGGGGTTTATTTAATAAAGGCAGATAGGCTGTTTACTTAGCAAAGTAAGTTTTTACTTTGCAAGGAAATTTTCCTATAGCTTATTTATCCAATGATGTGCAAGAAAAATAATTGTATTTTAACTTGATTACACGTGACTGGGTATTCTTTACAAAGTTAATTTTCACCACATTCACTAGGCTAAGTGAACATTTATGAAAAATAAAAATGTACTTTAACTAGTGATTATGCTCTACTCTTTTAGTAAATCAACTCTAAACAATCAACTTCTGTTTGAGGTTATCCAATGGATAAGAGCACTATACAGGAATCCAACAGCACTGGTAAAAGTGGATGGTAATCTATCACCTCAGTTTAAAATGCGCAACGGGATGAGATAGGGTTGTCCTCTCTCGCCCCTGTTATTTGTTTTCAAATTAGAACCATTATTGGTGACTATAAGGAACAACACAGATTTAGGGGTAGTGAAGGTCGGACAGGAGGAACATAAAGTTGCAGCATATGCCGATGACGTTCTATTTTTTATCACCAATTCTAGAATAACTCTTCCAAATATTATGAAGGAGCTAAAGAAATACGGGGAACTATTAAACTTTAAGATCAATCCAATAAAGTTGGAAATCTTGAATATTGGGGTAAATAGAAAAGGAGAGCAGGTATTGCAGAGGGAATTTCCATTTACCTGGGCAAAGACCAAATTTAAATATCTTGGGATAAATTTAACATCATCATTAGAAAACATGTATCATGTTAACTACTGTATATACAGTACTTATGTTAAATGAGATAAAAGCAGATATTAGAAAAACATTGAGCCGCCCACTCTCATGGTTGGGGAGAATAAACATAATCAAGATGATAATACTGCCCAAAATACTATATAGATTTCAAATTCTACCAATTCCCATTCCACCGGCATATTTGAAACCAATAAATACAATGATGTTGAATTTCATCTAGCAGGGGAAAAAAACCTAGAATACAATATGCTGCTCTCAGTAGAGATAAATCACAGGGGGGATTAGCAGGACCAGATATCAAAAGATATTACATTGCAGTAAAAATTTAATGTGTGATAGAATGGACAAAAACAAACGCAGATAATAGATGGGTTATGATTAAAACCACATTAAGCAGAACACAATTAAACAAAAATATTTGGATTCCACCAAAATATAGGGAAATAAATTAAGGTACACATGAAATAACAAGAGTTGTATACAAGATCTGGGATATGATCCATAGACAAGCCAGATGGGAATATAACTTTCCTTAAATACCATTAGAAGGCACAAAATATTTTGCACCAGGCAATGAGAAACAATTTGGTAAATGGGTAAAAAACACAAGGTTAAAAGATATAATATTTAGTGGAAAGATTAGGTCATATCACAAACGTGACACTAGGGGTGGAAACATAATATTAACCTCCCTGGCGGTGATCCCGAGCGTGACTCGGGGTTGATTTTTTCTAGTTCGAGTCTGGCCGCTCCTCCGTCCTCCGTCGGTGTGATGACTTCCTAGTTCCGTTCCCTGCAGCAGCAATGCTGCATGGGAGCGGAACTAGGGAGGGAAATTAAAAAAAAAAACGTTGCACAAAACACAAACACATAACACATTTTATATTATATTATATATATATATATATATATATATATGCATATATATATATATATTTATATATATATGCATATATATATATATATATATATATATATATATATATATATATATATATATATACCGTTATATATATATATATATATATATATATATATATATATATATGTGTGTATATATATATATATATATATATATATATATGTATATATATATATATAAAATTATATTATTGATTCAATTATAATTCATGCGTTATATATTACATATATATATATATATATATATATACACACACACACACATATATATATATAATATATAATGCATGAATTATAATCTAATCAATAATATAATTTTATTATATATATTATATATTAAATAATAAAATTATATTATTGATTTGATTATAATTCGTGCGTTTGTGTTTCAAATTTATCACATCTGGGATGTCTACTAGACTCTTGTTTTGGTCAGGTTTAAGTCAGTAATTACTAAGAATTGTAGGCCTATAATACATAATGCCAAATTTCCATGAAAAGAATTGTACCGCTTTTGGTATGTAATTCCTGACAGAATCATACGGCCAGGGAGGTTAAATGAATGGAGATATCTACAGTTAAAACATTTTGTGAGATCCCTGCCTCAACCTATTCGATCTGAGAAAGAGATGAACCTTATGGAAAAGCTCTGTAACCCAATAACAAAAATAAAACATAGTATATCTCAAATATACAAAATGCTTACTGAGTTGGCGGGCCAGAGGAAACCTCAAATCATAGAAATTTGGGAAAAATAGATCGGATCACGTTTAAAAGAGCATGAGGTGAATGCTATACCGAGAGCCATACATTACTCATTGAAATAAACTATAAATGTTTATCAAGATGGGATATAACGCCTGTGAAAGTGCATAAATGTCAGCCACAGAAATCGGAATTGTGTTGGAGGGGTTGTAAGGTACAAGGTACGTTTCATATCTGGTGGGAATGCCCCAAGATCCATGAATATTGGTTGAACGTAAAACAATATATTAGAGAAATTACAGGAATAAATATCACAGACGATCCATGGGCATGCCTATTCCACAAAACCGATAAAACCCTAAAGCAGTACAGAAACACGATAATACCAAACCTGTTAAATGCAGCAAAGGGGGCAATACCAACAAAATGGTTAGACACAGAAAGCCCCTCCCTTAAGGCCCGTACACACGTACCGATCGTCGGCATACAAACGTCGGTGGACGAAGGATCTGCCGATTGTACGCGTGTTAGTATGGTGCCTCCGACAGATGTCTGCGCACAATCCGCGGACAAAAGTCTTTCTTGCAAACATGAAAATATTTGTATGCCGACACCAGAACGGACGATTGTTCGCCTGTCAGTACACAATTCTGCCGACACACAGCTACAAATCCCAACACGCATGATCAAACCAAATGAGTTCCCGGAAGAATTTTCTCTAGTAAACTCAACATTTTATTCAGAAAGAACTTTCGGCTCGCGGAAGTCCAAGAAATAGGTGAAATGCGGAGCACATGCTCATCTTGATAAATGTGAGAAGAAGGAAGATGCTGCTCATAATGCCATACTTTTCTAATAAAAAGGCATGTGTTCTGTTATGATGAAGATAATGTTTGTCTATTCTATCTGTTCTATCAAATTTTAGAATTAAATAATTTGAACTCTTCACCATTATTTTTGTATTTTCACACCAAAGATCTAACTATTGATATGACCCTTTATTCTTGTATGAATTAATGTCTAAAACATATTTTTCAGGTTATGCACAATATTAAACATGTTAACAAATTCAGATAGGCCATTTTTTATTTTCAATTTTCTTTATTTTTTGGATCTCAGCAAAAAAAAAACAAAGAAAACATCAATACTTTCCGTATAACTAAACATAAAAAAGGTCCATTTGGACAAAATTAAACTAGAAACTGGCAAACAGGGGTAAAATAAATAATAGGGGGTTACAAAAATTAAAGTTGCTGGTAACTGAAATCAGGTTGCCATGAAGGCAGGTTTGGATCCTGCTGGCCATATTGCCACTGGCCATGTGGCATTTGGCGAGGTGGTGGGTGTTGTGGAGGTGGAGGTGGAGGTGGAGGGCACGGGTGCTCCTGGCATGCATGGCTGTGCTCAGTAAGTATGCCGTTTTCAGCCTTTTGCAGCACATCAAGAATAATTTTTCTGGCATACTGACACTGCCTGAGGTCCACCTTATCTAAAATTTTTGCCGTCATGTTGCCGAAGGACTCATTGGCCTCCGGTTTCCGACGTAGGGCTATGGTGGCCTCCTGGATAAACTCGTCGGTGATGTCATCCACGTGCTTCCTCTTTTGCCTCCGTTTGGCAGGAGGAGGTGGTGGTGGAAAGAGTTCCGCAGGCTCCTCAGGCTCCTCAGGCTCCGCAGGCTCCCCAGCCTCCTGGCTGCAACCTGGCTCCTCCTCAGTGACACTTCCCTGTTGATGAAATGAACAATTGATTAGAATGTTATAGTGTATATAAAAATGCATGTTTGTTATATTATTGTGAACAAATAGCAGACTTTACATACAGTGGCATATCTAGGGTCTCCAGTGCCCTTGTTGAGGAGCTGTATTTGGCAACAACCCCCCCCCCCCCCCAAGATCAATGTAAAACTGTAACCCACCCCCCCAAAAAAAAATTAAAGGGCATTAAAAGTTTCTAATTTGCCCCTTGTTTGCCCAGTGTAGAGCTCTCTAGTGGGCAATCATTGTCTCAGGTGTGAAAAAGAAAGAGAGGGTTGAGAGCTAGAGAGAGGGAGAGAAAGAGGGGGTGTGAGAGAGAGAGGAGGGGGTTGCAGAGAGAGAGGGGCCTGAACTTGCAGAGGGCTTGATGTAGGGCATTGAGGGTGAAGCAGTGCAGGGAAACAGGAATAAGGGAGCCACCTGCCTTGCTGACCCAGAGTGAGAGACCAGAGACATGGAAGCAAGGATGGATGGATCATTTGCAGGAGCTGTTAGTTTTGTATTAAAAAAGGTTGAGCCAGAGGAATGCTGAGGCTACAGCAGTGTTTGTTAGGACCAGAGGTGTGCTGGGGATGCAGCAGTGTTTGTAAGACCAGAGGTGTGCTGGGGATGCAGTGAGAGGCAGTCTCAGTCTCCTGGTCTTTTGGCTCAGCTGCTCTCAATGTTTTACACCTGCATGAAGCAGCTCTCAATGTTTTACACCTGCATGAATCCGCCTGCAAACTGGGGGTTCTGGGGTGTGCAGGCTGAGTGGATTGTTAAAATAAACAATAAAACAATGCCAATGTTTTTGTGACCCACCCCCCTTGGCCTGCGCCCCTGGCGGTTGCCTGTCATGCCAACCCCTTGCTATGCCCGTTTACCTAAAGGGTCAATTATGGTTTAGCTTATAATTTTGTTACATGATTACATTTTAGCAGACAATATATTGTGAAATGCCATACCTGAGTAAAACTCTCCTCCAGGAAATCCTCATCCTGGCTTGGATCTACCGACACTGAGCCCTCTGCCGAAGTAGAAGGCAGTGTTGAAATTGACGGCCTGGATTCCATGGTGTCTGCCAGGAACCGCATGTTATCAAAGTACCACAGCCGTGGTACATATACATTCCGTGCCCCTGCTCCAGACTGGGTGGAATCTTCTATTTTTTTTAACTCCCGCCTGTAGGCAGTGCGAATACTGTTTATTTTTTTGCGGATATAATTAAAATTTGCCCCAGGACAGACGGGCTTGTAGAAGGCCACCAAATGTTCCATGGCCTGTTTTCTGAGTTTTCTATTTTTATAATCTGCGGACTTGACTTGCCACAAACACGGCAGTTGCCTGAACTCATCAATAAAACTTATTAAAAAGTTGTGGGTGGTGAAATTGTCCACCATATTGCAGGACAGTATATGCCTGCAAGACACAAAACAACACAAAACATATTAAAAGAGCATGTATTTTGGCACATAATAAAGATATTCCTAATAAAAGCTGTATAGGGCCCAAAACACACACTTTCTATTAAAAGAGTCGTACCTTTGTTTGTGGGGAAAAGTCGTGATTCGCCGCTCGATCATGCTCCAACTCTCGATATGTCCGCTAGCGAATCGTCGGCCGAACGATCTGGCGTCCTTTAAATACAGCGCAGGCGTCAACTCCTCCTCCAGTGGCGGGCTTGTGCAGGGGTGTGTACGTGCCGAAGATCAGGCCTACATGCGACACTCACACCTGAGGCAGTGGAATAATCATTGTTTAATTAGGAACCATGTCTCAACAATCTGGGAGCTCAATTAGTGGGGGCCGAAGTGATTGGGCCACCCGAAAATCAAGGGCTACACCCATGTCAAAGCCAGAAATGGTGGAGATGGTCTCCATTTTAGAAAAAATGGATTACGATGGAAAGTTGGCAAATTACGATCGGCCCAATGCCAGGAAAGATGGCATCATGGACAAGGTGGTGGCCTGTTTGGTCAAAAAATTCGGTGTCGAGCGATCGAAAGATCAGATTCGGAAACGGTGGTCTGACCTCAAACACCGTGAGCAGGATCAGCTTTCCCAAATCCATCGGATTTTGAAAAAAAGTAAGTTTTATTTTTTCTTTATTTTTTTAATCATGCAATATGTTTTTTATAATTTTGTGTATGTTGTATTAACATGTCTAGATTATAATGTCTATGTAAAAAGTTAGATTACTCATTTTAGTTGTCATGTCGTGATTTGATCGATCTATTGTTGATGTTTTAGTATATGACATTAAAAGTCAGGAAGCCATAGTTAAAAATATATGTATTGTGTTGCAACGAACGTTCTTTCCTGCACGAATCTTCTCAGCAAACATTCCTATTAATCACAGATTATTATTCAAACCTTTAAATAGGAGAAAAACGTAAACTCCGTGCCAAACTATGGGAAAGGAGGAGGAGAGGTCTGGCAGCTCCATCGGCAGTTGCCGAACAAGATGAGGACATGGGCACAGAAGGTGGCACAGATTCCACTAAAGGTAATTGGTTCCTATGCACTGTCAAACATTAATGTACCATATTTTTCGTAGATAACCATGTACATGTCTTCATATTTGTTACTAAAAGAGCTATCAAGCAGGGCACCATGTCCTAACAAATGTACCTCTTGTGACTTTTATGATATGGCCAATGTTTTGTATTATGTAGATGAAGACATTATTCCGGAAATAATCCTGGTGGAGCCAACAAGTGATGAGACACCAGAGCAACAAGAAGGTTGGTAGTCACAGATTTTTGTGTAGTGGGATCATAGAAATATGTGTATTTGCAATGATTGTTTAACCTTATATTCTTGTATTCCCTTACAAATTTACATTGCAGATGTTGCATCATGCCAGGATGTGGCATCCCCAGCCAGGTCAGAAGCCCGATCTCCTGGCAACTTGCCAAGCAGCATGGAAGCCAGTTCCGAAACTGTGGAGGAACCAGGACCAAGTGTCCAAGAGCCAATTGTGTGCCCACGTAGGTTTTTGCAGAATGATTTTTATCAGTGTTATTTTTAGCCTCCAATTTACAACACTAGTTCCCTATGGGAGCCTCTTTATTTGAATGGAAGTCGCACCGTAAGTCGGATCAGGATGCTCTGACTTGCGGGGCCACTTGCGTTGTGAAGATTTTTGAGGGGGAACTACACCAAAAAATTGAACAACCCACCGTGGGTGTCCCCCCAAGTTCACAACCAGGCCTTTTGTGTGTGGTATTGAGTTTGAGGGTATGCCCACAACAAAAAGACAGCGTGGGTTACCCCCAAAACCCCTACCAGACCCTTATACAAGCATGCAGCTTGTCAGGCCAGGAAAGAGAACGAGCAAGCGGACCAAACACCCCCTGGACCACAGCAGGACACATGCCCTCAACATGGGGGGGTTTTGTTGCTTTGGGCCAGGGGGCCTCTGCACCGCACACCCAAAAGCACCTTACTCCCATGTAGAGGAGGACAAGAGCCTCATCCCCACAACCCTGTCTGGTGGTTTTGGGGGGTCATGCGGCCAGGGGGTTCCTAGGACTTTGGAAGCAACCTTTAACAAAGGGTGGCCCCCAGATCCCAGACCCCAATCACTATGTGAATGGGTATGGGGTACATAGTACCCCTACACATTAACCACATAAATGGAAGTGTATGTGAATAACGACAGGAGACGTTTATGAAATGTTCTTAAAGATCTTCATCCGGTCTTCTCCACTCTGCTCTTTGGATCTTCTCCTCTCCAGTCTTCTGCTGTCCAATCTTCTGCTCTTATGTTGTCTGCTCTTTTGCCCTAGGCTCTTCTTCTTCCTCCTGTCCTCCTCCAATGCTGTTGCCGTGCATTCTGCCCGTCTCTGGTCTCTGCATCTTAATATATATACATTACAACCATGCCCTCACAATGACGTCATCATGCGTTCACACCCCTAATGAATATAAAGTAAGCTCAGGAGACCGGCAGAATCATCAGCAACAGCATCGGAGGAGGACAGGAGGAAGAAGAAGAGCCTAGGGCAAAAGAGCATAAGAACAGGGTAGGTATTAACTCGAGAGGAATTTAAGATTACCTGGACACCAAATGTTTCTCTATTATTATGACCTCATGTAGGTGATTCACATTGACTCATTTTTTTTTAATTTTTACAGACCATGTTTTACATAGTTGCACATTAGCCAAATTGACCCGTGAGGCTCTCCAATGCTGCGCAGACCTGGAACAAATAAAGGAGACTGCAACGGCATTACAAATCAAAATGCGCAATTTTGTGGACATGATTGGCAAATTTTAAGCCACAATTTTACTAGGTTTTTAATGTTTGTATTGGGATGTTCCTGATGTTACAAATTTTTTATAATGTTTTAGGGCATTTTAATTACACTCAGATGTTAAAGAGTGTACCCAAGTTTGGGAAAAGCACTTTACAACACCCTAACCCTAACCCTAACCCTAACCCTAACCCTAACCCTAACCCTAACCCTGTGAATGTTTGATACTAAAACGTTTTTACATTCAACAATGTGTGTTCAATTCTTTATTAGACTTTCGTTGGGGGGTCGAGGTCTAAAGCTGTGTAAAGAAGCACTAAATGTATGATGGCTGTCCTATTCCCATATTTACATGTTAATGAAAGCATTTTGGACACTGCCATATGCGAGTTGCTGGAGGTGTCAATGAAATGTTAAAGATACCCCCAGTTTTAACGCATATCACAGTGCGATCTGACATTTCACACAGGATCGGATCACACAAGTTTGAACGATTGTGCGATCCTATCCTGATGCGGCTGAATAAATGCATCATGTGCGACTTTTGTGCGAGTGCAGTGCGAATTGAGCCATACAAACTGTATAGCTGATTTTCGCATGAACATCTGATCGCATGTAATAAAGGAGCAGTGCGCTACGATATTACATGCCATCAGATGTGCAGTGTGAATTGAGACATACACTTTGTATGGCTACATTCGCACTGAACACGCATACAAGTCGCACATGACCCTTTATTTCTGATGTATCTGGATTGGATCGCACAGTGCTTAACACTTGTGGAATACAATCCTGTGCAAAAAGTAAGTGGCGGGTCACCCTTATGCAATGCTGGAAGGCTGCAAAGTCGCAGACTTCCCGCATCGCATAAGTGTGACTCAACACTCAAGGTACTAGCAGTCCTAGGATTCAATATGGCATTGATATTGCCAGTAGCAATCAGTGTAGGGAGATCAGTGTAATCTATAGTGTATTGCTTGTTCGTTGCTCTAGTTCACTTTCCATTACCTATATATATAACACTTTGAGATGAACAATGATCAAGTTTCACATAACACTGACATATCCTAACATTGGTGGGCAGTGAGAAGGATGTCATAAATGAACACAACATAACAGGTGTAGGTACTTTGTTAATACCCTAATGTATTATATGAAATATATAGTATGGGCAACTTCTGGACAATGAACACCAATGTAAGGTGACATTAGATGAACCTTGGGTGTGACCTAGTTCTCAATGTGACAGGGTTTGTGTACATTTTGTGGGGTGCAGAAGGCCCTTGTATTTACACCACTGGCTAAAAAATAACACATGGCCATCATCACTTTGGATCAGCTGGTGAGAGACTACAGTCAAGAAACACACTGATGAATGTATTAACCCTTCCAAAGTCACACATATATAACACATGATTAACCCAAATAATTGTGTTTGGCATATGTGCCCAAATGATTATAATCCACAATACAGAATCATTGCAATTTTTGTTTAATGTGTTGAAAAATAATATATCTCTGACATTTATCTTGTGTGTCCAATCTTTAACAAGATTAATGGGTGTGTGACAGTGATTGCTGCCAGGACACAGCTCCTCTCCCCACGAAATAGTCCAGATATTCCTGGCGGATCTGACGGGCCCTGTGTGATGCCAATGCTGACCGTCCAACTTCCATTGACGTCATGGACTCCACTTGGTTAGAAGGTTGGGCCTCTCCACTTGTACCTGGCATAGCAGGGTCAGTATCCAGTTGCTGCAATACATAATTTTGTGCATTCCTGCGTAGGAAGTTGTGCAAAATGCAGCAACACAAGACCACATTATCCACTTTGTACAGTGCCAGGTTTATGGACGTCAGGAATATCCGGAACCGGTTGGCCATTATCCCGAAGGCATTCTCCACAACTCTGCGAGCTCTGGACAACCGGTAGTTGTAAATCCTTTGGTCTGGGGTGAGGTTCCTCTGAGGGTAGGGCTTCATGAGATGCTCCCCAAGCGCAAAAGCCTCATCTGCGATAAACACAAAGCTCATACCCTCAACAGTTTGCTCCCTGGATGGCAGGTTCAGAGTGCCGTTCTTTAGACGACGAGCGAACTCCGTCTGATCAATAACTCCCCCATCCGAATTGCGGCCATTTTTGCCAATATCCAAAAAAATAAACTCATAGTTTGCATTAACTATGGCTAGCATGACTATACTAAAAAAACCTTTATAATTATAATAAAATGTGCCGGAATTCGGAGGGGGGACAATGCGGACGTGCTTCCCATCAATAGCACCCCCACAATTGGGAAAATTCCACTTCTCCAGAAATTGATCAGAAATCTCCAGCCATTGCTCTGCGTTTGAAGGAAACTGTGGGGAAAAAATAAAAAAAATAAAATTAGTGCTTGAGCACATCACATTATTAATTACACACACAGTTGTCTGTTAAATGCTTATGCAACTTGCTAAAAAAATATACAACAGGAAGGCAAAGGTTTGGATATGGGGATGTAACATCTACATACATTTATTTTCAACCTCCTATTGTTCTTATATTGTAAAGGGCCATACACACTAGAAGATTCTCTGAAGACTTTTTCGTGCAGATTTACCTTTTCTATGTAGTGCAAGGGCCTACCAGATTGCATAGGATTTGAAAGTGTTTGTTGGACCTCATATTATTTGGTTTTGGTAAATCGGAAGGATAAATTGTTCTGACAATCTTCTAGTGTGTATGGCCCATTATACTCACCAGCTAGAGCTGAGATTTACAAACTACGGCCCTCCAGCTGTTGCAGAACTACACATCCCATGAGGCCTTGTAATTCTCTGACATTCACAGACATGACTAGGCATGATGGAAATTGAAGTTCGTGAACAACTGGTGGGCCATAGTTTGAAGACCTCTGAACTTGAGCTTTGGTATATGCTGACTTTGAGATTTAGCATGTGGGTGGGGGATGGGTAAGTAAAACTGGGCATTTATACATCAATAAGGGCTTGTGGTCAGTGAAGGTTTTAACATCATTACATAAACATACAGAATCATAGGTGGGAATGGATGGACTGATGTATTTTAGATAAATCATTAACTAGGTACTAAAACATTGGCCAAGGAATAATTGTTTGAGGGAAAGCAATAAAATGACCCAAATTCAAAATACTGTTAACAGGCAATGCGTTTAGGGACACATAGGAGAGAATGGTGGGGTGGTTAGTGGGTAATTTTACAAATGGTTAAAGATAATCTACATCTTTACTACTATGTGCATGCGGACAGAGGGTAGTTTACAAATAATGGCCTGTGTCAATTGCTGTACATCCAAAAACATCATAATTCGGGTGAAACTAGTAATACATGTAATGTAATGTAAAAAATCAAACATACCTTGATATAGTCCTTCTGCAAGACCTTGATGATGGCAGAGCAGGTCTCAGGGATGATGATACCAAGAGCTTGGGGGGAGATGCCTGTGGTGAACTTCAGATCCTGCAGGCTTCTCCCTGTTGCAAGATACCTCAACGTCGCAATTAACCTTTGCTCAGGAGTAATTGCAAGCCGCATACAAGTATCCTGCTTCAGAATATAGGGGGACACCAGGGCAAGAAGACGGTAAAAGATGGGATCCGTCATCCTCAAATAATTCCTGAAGTCATCAGGATTATTTTCCTGGAGCTCCCTCAGCAAGGACATATGAGAAAATTGATCACGGTTAAGCAACCAATTTTTCGTCCAGGAGGTCCGCTTCTTCTTCCTATTGCTCGTACGTCGTCTCAGAGCCAAAACTCCAACACTAACGACAGCAACGGACGAATTCACGGTCGCCATAATAAATTCTCGAACGATGTCTCGGAAAATAGCGAAATGTCGTCAACCAAACAAATGCTACCGAAATCAGCGCGAGATGCCCAGAAGGGTCACGGCCAAACACTCACTTCCTCTTTTGTAGCGGCGAACGTGCGTGGAACGTAGTGACGTCATTTTCTGTCGGAAGACAAATGTCCTGGGCAAGTTTTGAGCACTTTTCAACAGACAAACAACAAACACACCAGCCGCGAACATTTGTAGGACGTTCCGTCGGCCGACGATCGGTACGTGTGTACGGGGCTTTAGAGATTGGTGCAAGAGAATTGAATTTATATATATAACATGGAGTATCTGGACAGTAGAGCCAAGGAACGAGTAGATAATTTCTCAAATAAATTTAGAAAATGTGCTCTGGTAAACGTAAACAGAAACATAGGAGAAGGAGCACAACAAAGAAATAAGGTGACAAAAATCTTTGGGGGAGGGAAGGTATTGGGGTAGTGGGTTATAGAGGGAAATACTGTAGGTTGTAAATGAAATATGTGAAATATTTTTATATTTGATTGTATACATTGAATTAAAAATTAATAAAATTTATATAAAAAAAATGGTGTAATGTATGTCATTTGAATTACAGTTTCTTACAAATAGAAATGCTATTGCACATATTAACTCCAGGACATGCTTTGTTATTTATTGCTGGATACTATGCACTTTATAAATTATATAGTCTTTTAAGATAGCTTTTACATCAATCATACTGAATAGTCTGAGCTGCAAAACCACACGCAATTGTCATGCTGCAGATTTAAGCAGACTGCAATTAGTACTGTGGACACTCAATCATAGATATGAGAAACCATACTAGCAGCTGCTAAATATTACAAAATCATGATCTACTAGGGAAATCATGTAAGGCTGTTAGTGAAAGCTCAAGCTCAAGACACTGAGAAATAATATTCCAATATAATAAAAAAATAATTAATGGCTAAAAATCTCAAAGCTCTAGGTTTAAACTGCACTCAATCCAGGTCCATAAAACAGTAATCATGAACTGAATTCATTTTTTTTTCAGTTTGTTATTAGGGATGATCGAACTTTTGAAAAGTTTGGTTCGGTCAGAACATCCGAACTTCCCGAAATTTCGGTTCGGATTCCAGAACCCCATTGAAATCAATGAGACCCGAACTTCTGGAATAAAAAAACACAATTTTGAAGCCCTAAAACCCAAAATAAATGCCCCTAAAAAGTGCCTAGGGTTCTGGGTCATGCCCCAGGGACTATTAATCACACAAAATTTTTTTTTAAAAATTGTCGTTTTTGATAGAGAGCCAATTATTGAAAACAATATTGAAAAAAAAAAAAGAGATTTCTTTGGATTTAGTGTCTGGGGGGGGGGGGGGTCTAAAAAGTTTACCTGTGAAGTTTCAACTCTGTAGCATGTCCAGAACCAGGAAAAAACTGATTATTTTTCTTAGAATTTCAGTAGCGCAGGGATGGTGTTACCCTCCTTTCACACCAGGGCGTTTTTGTTTCAGGCGTTTTTCAGGTGTTTTTTGGGCATTTGAAGGCAGGCATGACATCTGAACTTCTGTATAGGGGTATATATATATATATATATATATATATATATATATATATATATGCCAGTCAAAAAATCTTAATTAGTGATTGAACAAACTTATAAATCAGTGTCCATAAGTGTCCATATATAATAAATAGATCAATATTGATCTATTTATTATATATGGACACTTATGGACACTGATTTATAAGTTTTTTCAATCACTAATTAAGATTTTTTGACTGGCACATCACTATTATTGGATTATTGAGTTTGTATTGTATTGGGCAAGATTTGCCCTCAGTGTAGCTAATCTTTTCATGGCCCAGTGGGAGGAGGAAGTGGTTTTAATGAATCGACCCAGGGAATTATTATGCTATAAAAGATTTATAGATGACCTGCTGATCATTTGGAAGGGGGATATAGATTATTTTTATTCTTTTAAAAATAAAATTAATTTTAATGACAGGGGGTCTCCCTGGTATGGCAGGCAGAGTCAGCTAAACTACACTACGGTCAACCTGACATGGAAGAGTTCGATCACCCTGGTATGGTGCCTCCGGCAGAGTCCACTAAACTACATTACGGTCACCCTGACATGGAAGAGTTCGGTCACCCTGGTATGGCAGGCAGAGTCAGCTAAACTACATTACGGTCACCCTGACATGGAAGAGTTTGGTCACCCTGGTATGGCAGCCTCAGGCAGAGTCAGCTAAACTACATTACGGTCACCCTGACATGGAAGAGTTTGGTCACCCTGGTATGGCAGCCTCAGGCAGAGTCAGCTAAACTACATTACGGTCACCCTGACATGGAAGAGTTCGGTCACCCTTGGTATAGCAGCCTCAGGCAGAGTCAGCTAAACTACATTACGGTCACCCTGACATGGAAGAGTTCGGTCACCCTGGTATGGCAGCCTCAGGCAGAGTCAGCTAAACTACATTACGGTCACCTTGACATGGCAGAGTCAGGTCACCTAAACTACACTACGGTCACCCTGACACTTAAAGGTATCCCTACAGAAACTAGATTATTGAATCTAACTATAGTGGTATATAGTACCCTAACTACACTGCATATCCCCTTCCTCACACTAAAAGGACAGCTCCATACAGCAGGGGTAACACAAATGCTTCCACTCTTGTCCACAGCCCCTGTATTACAGTGCTAGAGTTTTGGCGGGGCTATGTTATATACTGGGGGGTGTATGGGGGCGTATTCACTCCTGATTGGCCTCTGGACCCCATAGTCACTCCAATCACATTTTACTGATGTTTCTGGGTCAATCACGGGATTTTAACCACTTTACCACCGCCCACAGTAATATTACTGCGGCAGAGTGGCTCGTTATCGTCTGACGACGTAGTACTACGTCGTCAGACACTCCCCCTTCTGGGCGGCGCTTGCACGCCGCCGGAGGCTCGCTCCCGCTGTTTTCAGTCACAGCGGGAGTCGGGCCAGGGGAGGAGCAGCGGCGATCGCCGCCGCTCTTCCCCCGATCGTCGGGGATCTAGTGTGGAGATCTGCCCGCCTGTGTAAACACAAGCGGGCGGATCTCCATAGTGACAGGGAGTGACAGATCGGACTGTTCAGCATAGCTGGACATCCGATCTGTCCATGACTCACTCAGTCCCCTCCCCCCCACACGTCAGTAAGCACCAGGCATACATTAACCCCTCCCTCTCCAATAAAATTAACCCCTTCCCTGCCAGTGTCATTTTTACAGTAACAGTGCATATATATAGCACTGATTACTGCAGTAATGTCACTGGTACCCCCAAAAGTGTCAAAAACGTCAGTCAAGGGTCCGATCTGTCTGCCGCAATGTCGCAGTCCCGCAAAAAAAATCGCAGATCGCCGCCATTACGCGTTAAAAAAAAACACCAAAAATGACAGAAATCTTTCCCTTTGTTAGTAAACGCAATAACTTTTGCGCAAAACAATCAAAATACGCTTATTGTGATTTTTTTTACCAAACATAGGTAGCAGAAAACAAATTGGCCAAAAATTTTTTAAAAAATTGGTTTTTACATTTTTTTGGGGGGGAATTTCATATAAAAAAATGTTAAAAATATTGTTATTTTTTCAAAATAAACGCTCTTTTTTTGTTTATAGCGCAAAAAGTAAAAATCGCACAGGTGATCAAATACCACCAAAAGAAAGCTCTGTTTGTGGGAAAAAAAGGACGTAAATTTAGTTTGGGTATGGCATCGCATGACCGCGCAATTGTCAGTTAAAGTCGCACATCGCCGAATCGCAAAAAGTGGCCTGGACGGAAGACAGCAAAATCCTCCGGTGGTAAAGTGGTTAAAGCCCAGTTCCTGTCCCATTGCATTTTGGGTGGCTCTGGTGGCCGAATTCCGAACTTTTACCGCAAAAAGTTCGGAATTCGGCCGAATTTCGAACAGCCAAAGTTTGGGTTGAAACGATGGTCAACCCGAACCATTCGATCATCCCTATTTGTGATTACTGTTTTTATAAATTGAACACTAACATTATATACTCTCAATTTTCAGAAACCTATTGGCATTTTTAAACTAACTGTGGTTATTAAACTGTTTCTGGTTTTAAAGATGGAAAAACTCCTGATACACTTATCTCTATTAACTTGAAGACTTTATTCCAAAGATCTAGCTATGTCTACAGTAAGAACAAATAAATAACAGGAGATAGAGGATTTATGTGTGAACATGAATGTCATGTGCCAATCCTCAGGGGATTTCTCCCATCCCAATTCCTTGGACTATAGACTGATACAAGTAGGCAAGGTCCTATGAGATTTGGCTTGCATGATTTTTTGTGGAAAGAGTGTGGTGAGGAACTTCTGATGGGAAGCATAGGTCCTCAAACTGAGTAAGGGGTCTATTTGCGAAGCCCATTGCATGTAAGGATTTACAAAAGGAAGAAAGTAAAAAAATTTGTGAGTCAGTTTAGAGAGCCTAAACCCTGTGAAATATGAAGGGTACAATCACAGAAGAAGGATGGACAAAGGATTTAGCCATAAGCCAATGATGAGATATGTAAACTATTCAGGAGGCCTGGGTTATCAAAGGGGGGCTTGAGGGGACTAGGGTCTGTTGAAAGTGAGAAGGGGTCTCTTAAGAGCTATACCATAAGTGCATTGTAGCATTGATGAGGGGAGAAATTGTTGCAAGAGAACGATAGGTATCCCAATAGCCCTATGGTGGCGCCCAGAGATCTATTGGTGATACATCTTGTTCTATCAAAGTGGATGCTTTCGAGCTGGGGCAGGGGAACCATTCAAACAGCATTGCAGAAGAATGATACAGTTTAAAATCAGGAAGACTAACACCGCCATTTAGTTTTGGATTACACCAGCATTTAGCAGTTTATACTTTAATCTGGAAAATCATTTCTGTCATACAAACTGTATAAATAGGGTATATAAGGTGCAAAAGAAACCCTGTGAATGTATGATAAGTATAGTCTGAAAAATGTACAGTAACCTGGGCAAAGATATTCAATTTTAGAACGTTTTTCCTCTCAAACCAGTGTATTCCTAAAGCATGCCACATGCCTACGTCTTTACAAATTCTGGTCAGCAGAGGGGCATAGTTTATAGCAGGGGTACTGAATTAAAATCCATGGAGGTCCGCTTAGTAAAATCTTCTTCTAGCGCCCTCTCCTAGGTGATCCCATCTCTGCAACTGGGGAATGCAGGTGAAACTGCACATGTTCCCGGCCCGCAGAGGAACACACCACACTTCAGCACAGCTTGGTGCTGCGCAATTTAAAAAAAGGGCCAGGGACTTGTTTTCCTGCATTTCTCATGGGTAGTGCAGCCCATTACAATGAATGGGCTGACCTACCTGTGACACTGAGCCCCATATCACAATCCCATCCTTACATCCATTCCACATTGTCCACTGCACATCACAGTTCCCTTCCCTTCACCAAGATCCCCCCTTGTGTTATCATACCCCCTTAACATCAACACCCTTCTTATCCCCTCATTACAGTACCCAACTCCCCTACATTACTATCCTCAGCCCCCCATCACAATACTCAGCTCCCCCACATTGTCCTCAGTTCCCCATTACAGTATTCAGTTCCCCCCTGACATTACAGTACTCAGCCTTAACCCCCATTCCCCCCACATCAGAGTCCTCAGCCCCCACACACATTAGAGTCCTCAGCCCCCACACATATCAGAGTCCTCAGCCCCCACACATATCAGAGTCCTCAGCCACCAAACATATCAGAATCCTCAGCCCCCACACACATTAGAGTACACAGCACCCACACACACATCATATTCCTCGGCCCCCACACATATCAGAGTCCACAGCCCCCCACACACATATCAGAGTCCACAGCCCCCCACACATATCAGAGTCCACAGCCCCCCACACACATATCAGAGTCCACAGCCCCCCACACATATCAGAGTCCACAACCCCCCACACACATATCAGATTCCTTAGCCCCCCACACACATATCAGAGTCCACAGCCCCCCACACACATATCAGAGTCCACAGCCCCCCGCACATATCAGAGTCCACAGCCCCCCACACACATATCAGAGTCCACAGCCCCCCACACATATCAGAGTCCACAGCCCCCCACACACATATCAGAGTCCACAGCCCCCCACACATATCATAGTCCACAGCCCCCCACATACATATCAGAGTCCTTAGCCCCCCACACACATATCAGAGTCCACAGCCCTCCACACACATATCAGAGTCCACAGCCCCCCACACACATATCAGAGTCCACAGTCTCCACACACATATCAGAGTCCTCAGCCCCCACACACATATCAGAGTCCACAGCCCCCACACACATATCAGAGTCCACAGCCCCCACACACATATCAGAGTCCTCAGCCCCCACACACATATCAGAGTCCTCAGCCCCCACACACATATCAGAGTCCACAGCCCCCACACACATATCAGAGTCCACAGCCCCCACACACATATCAGAGTCCTCAGCCCCCACACACATATCAGAGTCCTCAGCCCCCACACACATATCAGAGTCCACAGCCCCCACACACATATCAGAGTCCTCAGCCCCCACACACATATCAGAGTCCTCAGCCCCCACACACATATCAGAGTCCACAGCCCCCACACACATATCAGAGTCCACAGCCCCCACACACATATCAGAGTATCAGAGAACTCGAGGCATAGCAGGTCTGGAGGAAGGATGGTGATTGGTTGCTTAGACTGCCATTCATCTTGGCAACCAATCACTGGCTGTTTACCCCGGGCAGTTCCTGCCCTCCCTTCAGAACTGTCCCGCCTCACGCTGTCGGCTCTGCAAAGAAATCATCACAGCTGAAAGGAGAGCAGGCTGATAAATGGCGAGACAGCTGCAGTCCGGGAGGGGGAAGGATGGGGGCCGTAAACGGACCGCGGGCCGCCATTTAGTGATGCCTGGTTTAGAGCATACAAATCTAAGAGTTGAAATGTAATGTAAGTATTGAGATATGAGAAACTCTTAGCTTTCAACTGGAAAAGGTATTTATCTCGGGGACTGGAGAGAGTGTTGGTAGCTAAGTATATGGTCAAAGCTTTGGTATTAGACATGCTAAGTTTGAAATTACTATAGAAACCAAACTGGTGAATTTCTGCAAAAGAGAAGGAATGCTTGTATGTGCTTGGCGAACATATAAAAGGAGAACATAGGCATAGAGGGAAAGTTTGCATGTCGTTGTAGAAGTGTGGATCCCCTTAGTAGAGTAATTATGTCTAATCGCCTGAGCTAGATGCTCAATGACTATCACAAAGAGTATGGGAGAAATAGGGCATTCCTGCAGTGTCCCATTCAAGATCACAAAAGGTTCAGAACTAGATCCATTAACTAGAACCGACCTGAAAGGGGAGGAGTATAGTGACATGACTTTAGTGATTGTGGATTGCCCTAAATCATTTTGTTCCAATGACAAGTGTAGAAATTGCCAGTTTATCCTATCACACACATCGAACGAGAGGAGACAGACAGGTATGCCCTGTTACTGGATGTACAAGATAAGATGGATAGTTTTAGATGCATTGTCTTTAGCTTCCTGCCGGGAAACAATACCCATCTAATTTCTGTGGATCAATTCAGGTAAGAGAAGTAGGAGTCTATTTGCAAGAATTTTAGAGAAGAGTTTTAAACCAATGTTTAATAAAGATATGGGCCTATAACTACTACAATTTGAGGATTTTTTTACCCAGCTTGGGAAGAACGGCTATTTGTGTTTAGGAACAGACGATGCAGGAGGGCGATCTTCATCAATTGAGGTAAATGCCTGAGACTGCAACATGATGGCTTTAAATCAGGTTAACACCTAATTCCTCTACTTCCCCTGTCTTGCAGTGATTCTTCCTCTGAGTTTAAATTCAGGAGCCTCTAGTCATGCTGTTTCTGTTGTAGGCAGAAGCAGTACTGTTAGAGGGAGATGTGTTTTCTTCAAATTTAAAGACCTTTTAGTTGAAAAAGAGAACATATAAAACATCTGATGTGATGTGTAGTTAGAAACCAGAAATCGAGCCTTTGTAAAATTGTTGTTGTAGAACTCATGGAAATTTAAAAGTGGAAAATGTGAGGATAGTCTAGGTGCTATCTATGCCACAGCTTCATGTGTCTTCTCTTGTTAAACTACTTTGGCTCTGGGTCAAAATAATTATATGGAGATGATCTGAAATGAACCAGCCCTAGGTAACAATATAGAGACATATAAAGATGAGTCAGTGATGATGATGAGCCAAAATATCTTCAGAAAAGGAAACAATTACCTGGAAACAAAATTAACAGTGAGAGAAACACTGGCTGCATCTGCCATCTCAAGCTGCTGCCTTGTAGTGATGATCTGGTTTATAGCTATATCAGGAAGAGGAGGGAGCTGCTGAGCAGGAAGAGTTCAATGGACTGAATCAGGCAGAACTGCACTGCGGGAATTGTCTGAGGTGAAAGACTCTAATGCAGTGGTTCTTAACCTTGTTGGAGGTACTGAACCCTTCCAGCTTCATATGCGCATTCACTGAACCCTTCTTAATTGGAAAAGTAAAATATGATTTTATGAGTCTAGTCTCGGGAGGGGAACTGCCAGAAAATAAGGTGTTGTTTACAGAACTGAATTAAACGTATCATACAAAGTAAAATGTACAGTGGTCAGTAGTATGTAGGGCAGTGTACAGAGGTCAGTAGGCTGTAGGGCAGCGTACAGAGGTCAGTAGGCTGTAGGGCAGCGTGCAGTAGTGAGTAGTTTGTAGGGTAGTGTACAGTGCTCAGTAGTTTGTAGGGCAGTGTAGCGAGGTCAGTAGCATTAGGGCAGTGTATAGGGGTCAGTAGGATGTAGGGCAGTGTATACGGGTCAGTTGATTGTAGGGAAGGATAGAGTGGTCAGTAGGCTGTAGGACGGTGTACAGAGAATAGGGCAGAGGACAGGAGTTGACAGGACAGATAGGACAGTGTACAGGGATCAGTAAAGCCACACACCAGGGGGCTGGGAGGGCACACACCAGGGGAGGGTCAGGAGGGCACACACCGGGGGGGTTGTAGGGGAACACACCAGGGGGTTGGAAGGGCATACACTGGGGGGAGGGTCAGGAGGACACGCACTGTGGGGGAGGGTAGTGAGGGCACACACCAGTGGAGGGGAGGGGTTGGGAGGGCATACCATGGGGTGTCAGGGGGGCACACACTGGGGGGAGGTGTTGGGAGGGCATACCATGGGGTATCAGGAGGGTACACACTGGGGGGGTTGGGAGGACATACCATGGGGTGTCAAGAGGGAACACACTGGGCGGGAGGTGTTGGGCGGGCATACCATGGGGTATCGGGAGGGAACACACCAGGGGGCATTCACAATGCTTATTGAGCTAAATGAAAAGGACATGCATTTCCATTTGTCAGCTAACAGCACCTCTATGCTAAGCTGCAGTAACTCAGCAGACTTAGCATAGAGGTGCTTGCAAACTAATCCACCATGTACAGCTAGCTGAGCCTACCTCCAGGAACATTCACTCAGCTCCCTCTGCTCAGCTGCTCACACTTCCCTCTTCCAGGCGGGCGCGATCTCCGTGGTCAGGTACACAATCAGTAATATTTTCTCAGGGGGAGCAATTGCCCTGTTGCCCCCCGCCGAACCCCTGAGACTGACTCACCGAACCCCTGGGGTTCGATCGAACCCAGGTTAAGAACCACTGCTCTAATGTAATCAAGAACTTTTGACATGCATTTCCCAGAGTAAGATTGCCAGGAGGAGGTAAAAGAGCTGCATTTTTTTGTACAGGACACAGCTTCCTCTTGCTGTGGGGGGTTTAGAGGGTGCACATTGCTGCCCAGTGTGCACCATCACTACTTCATATTGGCAACCTGACCTGCATATTGCAATCTGGAGTGCTGAGTGCAGACAATGTCACCTTCATGCAGAGCAGAGAGTGGGCTAATCACTGTATCTTCCCCATGTGCTGGACTGCTTTTTCTAGGTTCCTCTGCTTCCTTATTGGTTAGAACGTATATTGCTGTCATGACATCATCACAATGTAATGCTTCTTCTCTCTCGCCTTAAAGACAAAGTTAAGCTTTGGAAAAAGCTATGTTTGTCTCTGATTGGTAGGGCTAATCTAAATAAAATTATAATTATGCCCCGATTGCTTTACATAACACACCAGTTGTAATTCCACTAAAGATATTTTGGTAATTGACACTGTATTTAGCTCTTTGTTGTGGCGGGATAAAGCACCCATGATTAAACTGGAACATCTGTAGCGCACTAAAGGTTGGCAGCTCAGCTACAACACACACAATCTATAACTTTAACAGCAGAACTGGAGTCTCTATCTTTGCGTAGATCTAACAAAAAGTATCCTACGTATAGACGTATACATAAACTATGGGATGAAGCTAGCTAAGCAGCTACAGAAAGTTACTTGCTTTACTTCTTACAATCTGATATGGTTGAATGATACTTACCCTGAGTTAGCTAACTTACAGAATAGCCGTAAATGGCAAGCATATGGTGTCACTCACCTACATCATGTTTTTGATTCGGGTGAGCTTGTACCTTTTTCCATTCTTCAATCACAATTTAAAGTATGAGTTCACCTTTGCAGAAAATCTGTAAGGTGACCTTACACTGGACCCCATCCCCTTCCCCCGGTCCTGGTGTACTGTAGTCCTGTTATCCTGCTTGTTCAGGAACCGGTCTGGGGATTTTAAATCATCCTGGCTTTCTCTCCTCTCCTCAGTGCGCTGACAGGACGGGCAAGATGGATTCTGATTGGTCAGCGCTGTCCATGTGACGGTGCTGACAATTTAGAATGCCTCTTGTCAGTAAAAGCTGAGAGCTACGGAGAGGAGATTTCAAATCTCTGGACCGGTGAATTGGCGTTTCCGGTCCCTGACAGAGCAGCATCACAGGACTACAAAACAGCTGGACCAGGAGGGGGGATGGGGAAGGGGGTCCAGTGTAAGGTCACCTTACAGATTTTCTGTAAAGGGGAATTTTCACTTTAATCTCCTGCATAGAATGTATTTTTAATACTTGCAGCTTAAACACATTTTTATATTCGAAGGTCCTTCTATACTTTGGCTAATGTCTCCTATGCCCATTTTCAATTTGATGCAGAATACCGCTACAACTAAGGGGGTTTTTTATCCGGGTGCTATACATTACTTTCAAATGCATATTTAGAAGATCATCCATGTAATGCTGTGGCTAAATGGCAGAGAGATGTTGGTATTAAAAGCTCAGGACAGTGGGAGGACCCCATCCAACTTGTACTATGGGTCTACGAAGGGAATCAACTTGTAATATATGTCGCAGAGATCATGGTGACCTGATACATATGCTTTGGCAATGCCCTAAGCTACACAGACACTGGGAAGACATTATAAATATTATGCATTTGAAACCAATGTTAAATTAGATCCCAAGCAATGCCTTTTAGGCATATTGGGTGCTGTAGTTCCACAGATATCTACTTCCACAGAGGCAATTTCTAGAGCATTATTTAAGGCCCACAAACTTATTTTGAAACATTGGAAAATGGAGACGGTCTTGACTTCAGAGTGGATATTTAATATGCATACTATCTTGAGATATCAACACCTAATCTTTCAGCAACGGGGTTGCCTTAATACATTTGAAGGAATATGGGGGGGGGGGGGTTGAATACCCAGGATTGGCACCATTTGATATAATGCTACATAGACAATCATGGTGCATATATTGATAAGAGAGGGGAGAGGAAAGAAGAACAAAAAGAAAAAAAGGGAAACATTCTTTTCTTAATTTTTTTTAATTCTTCTGTTGTTGCTGGGAGGTAGGGCTGGTCAGACTGTCTCTGTTAGGGCAATATATATATATATATATATATATATATATATATATATATATATATATATATGTATACCAATGTTATGAGTAAGTGAGTACAGTATTTTGTAATGAATATTTTATATAGTTTTGTTGTTTGGAAAAATGCATGCTCTGGAATGTTGATAACTCTGGCAGCAGCTTGTCTATTTTTTGTAATTTTTCAGTACATTTTTTCTGATAGAAGAGTCTTTACTCACATATACGTCTGATATCATTACATCATGCCATGTCAGGAATCAGCAGCTGGGAGACCAGATAAATGTAATCACACAAGAAAACTGGGTCCAAATAATGTATATATCTTTAAAGTGAGATTTTTTTTTTTTTTTTACAGTGAAACAAAAGATAATTACACACCAGCAAACAGTAAACCTGATCAAACCTCAGTGACAAAATACCTAAATAACACAACAGAGGCCTAACAACTAACTATATACAACATATATACAAAATGAGGGACATAGGTAACAGGAAATACCAGGGAGGCAAGGAAGGGGAAATCAAGACTGGGTACAAGAACAAGGAGCAGTAGTAAGCAGCAGGGTACAGGATGCAAGACTAGCTCAGAAGCAGGAAGAGCAGGCATAAGGATCTGGCAGCAAGGATGGCAATTAAAACACTGATGCACCGTGTGTTAGTGGGAGAAGCATTATATGTCATGCTAGCAGCTGAGACTATTTGGAACTGATTACTGGGGCCTGCTGGCCTCTAGGAGGCACCTGTTGGTGAACACTAAAACTGCAGCTTTCTGCCCAGAGCACCACAGTACCACCAGCAAGCTAACTCCGTCCTAACAACGTCACTACATTGTCCAGAACATCCCTATTGTATTCCTATGGCCATTGGCCTCCATTGTACCTATATAGGAGCTTCCTATGGGCCCTCAGGCACCCTCTACTGTCCAATATGTACATAACACTCAACCAACTTTCTTATTCATTTTACCATATGATAACTGCATTTTTATTTCCTTTCATAATATAATATTTATTTTACTCGAAGGGGAAATTTTGCCAGAAACAGGGTTTTGCCTTTATATCAAATAAACCGGGTAGACATGCAATCCTGATTCAAGCCTTTCAGATTCATTGTCCCCAGTCCTCTCAGTCTTTTCATCATATAAAAGGTTGCATGGACAGTTAGCCACATGCACCAATGCTGAGGAAGTGCAGAAAGGTTTTAGGTTCTATTTCCTCCTTGTTCTTGGGGCTTTCAAAATCCTTGACTGTTGGCATGTACTTACATTAAAAAAGCGTCTAGAAAGCGCTAGTACCAAAACAAGTCAAGCTGCCAGCACAACATAATTGATAAACAAATTATAAAATAACAAGTCGAAGAAAAAAGTGCAGCGCTAATGAGAGTACATAATATACAAGAGTACAATTGAACATATATATATAAAATATATAGGATATTGTGAAATAAAGTCCAATACTGACATAGGGCTTAAATAAAAGTCCCAAAGAAGTGATCCATCTTGTTGGTATACATGTATAAATCCAAACGTGATGAAAAGAATCCCAACACCAAGTGAACAGTAAAAGTGGGCTCTCACCAGATCAAATGGGTCTGAATTGCCATATAGCAAACAGACCTGTTCAGGCTTTACAAGGTGATCCTGATTCCTCCTACGATCATTACCATGGAAGTAGTTTTCAGCTCATAAGGTGGTAGGCAGAGGGATGGAAGTCTCTCAAGACCAGATGACATGAAAACCAGAAAAAGGAGTGCACATAGCGTAATATTGCTAAAAACTTTTAATGAAATAAAAGGATTCACACTTACAAGAATCGCATGGTAACAGGCAATGTATTAAAATGAAGTTCTACTGCGAGCTCCTGGCGCGTATCGTCTGCACAGACAACATCAGAGGATATTGCTCCCTTACATGCCTTACAATAACCACATCTATATGATCCCATCGGTGGGCTAGGTAGCCAGTTTCTATCACAGTTGCCCCTCTTCTTACTCATAATCCTGCTCAGATGGCTGTGCACCAGTCTTTCATTCAGATTGTTTCCTCTCCTTTATTTAATAATTGTTTTGTCTGTCAGGTGTTTTTTCAGATCTTTGTCTTGTAATAGGAGTAGCCAATATTTCTGGAAGATAGCGTACATCTTATGTGACTGTTCTCAATAGTCTCCAAAAATCCGGCTCAGGTCTGTTTGATCCCTATTAGCTTTTTCTACAAGTAGGCAATCTCATTTCTTGTTCTTTGCCCTATAGTAGGTATGTTTAAGGACCATATCCGGATATTCCAGTTCTTTGAATATATTCCAAAGGATGGTACATTCCTCCTTAAAATCTTTTTTTGACAGAGCAATTCCTTTTTGCTCTGACAAACTGCCCTACCAGGATCCCCTTCTTCAGAGAGGTTGGATGATAACTAGTGATGGACGAACATCGGCCGGAGCAGTTCGCGAACGTTAGCCGCAAACTTTCTCAAATGTCTGCGAACCGCAAGTTCGCGGCGGGCCCCTTTGACTTTAATGGGAGGCGAACTTTAAAAACCTTTAGGACATATTTGCAGCCACAAAAGACTTACTAGCTGTGCACAAATAGTCCCACCACATGGACAATGTCATAACAGAAGTATTGCAATTGGAAAAGTTGCCCTAAAAATTAATTTTTTTTTTTTTTACAGCAAAAAAAGTTTTTTTTTTTTTCCTAAATCAGCCAGAACTGACAGCAGCCAGTAAACACATGTCAAATATATATAGGGTCCATTCACATATCTGTAAAATGGGTCCGCATCCATTCCACAATTTGGCTGAACATTTACAGACCCATTGATTTTCAATTCCAGTCTGAAAAATTAGGCATTCACAGGATAAAGAAGTAAGTGTCGGCCATTCCAGGCCCCAAAAATTAGCCCACCTGCGTTTACCTGACAGCTAAGAACATTGTATTATGTGGCTGAAGGTACATTAGGTATTCACAGGATAAATAAGTAAGTGTCGGCCATAAAAGGCCCCACAAATTAGCCCACATGGGTTTACCTGACAGCTAAGAACATTGTATTCTATGGCTGGAGGTACTTTCGGCATTCACAGGATACAGAAGTAAGTGTTGGCCAGTATAGGCCCCAAAAATTAGCCCACATGGGTTTACCTAACAGCTAAGAACGTTGTATTCTGTGGCTGAAGGTACATTAGGCATTCACGGGATACAGAAGTAAGTGTCGGCCATAAAAGGCCCCAAAAATTTGCCCACATGGGTTTACCTGACAGCTAAGAACGTTGTATTCTGTGGCCAAAGGTACATTAGACATTCACAGGATAAATAAGTAAGTGTCGGCCAGTATAGGCCCCAAAAATTAGCCTACATGGGTTTACCTGACAGCTAAGAACATTGTATTCTGTGGCTGAAGGTACATTAGGCATTCACAGGATAAATAAGTAAGTGTCGGCCAGTATAGGACCCAAAAATTTGCCCACATGGGTTTACCTGACAGCTAAGAACGTTGTATTCTGTGACTGAAGGTACATTAGGCATTCACAGGATAAATAAGTAAGTGTAGGCCAGTATAGGCCCCAAAAATTAGTCCACATGGGTTTACCTGACAGCTAAGAACATTGTATTCTGTGGCTGAAGGTACATTAGGCATTCACAGGATACAGAAGTAAGTGTCGGGCATAAAAGGCCCCAAAAATTAGCCCACATGGGTTTACCTGACAGCTAAGAACGTTGTATTCTGTGGCAGAAGGTACATTAGGCATTCACAGGATACAGAAGTAAGTGTCGGCCAGTATAGGCCCCAAAAATTAGCCCACATGGGTTTACCTGACAGCTAAGAACGTTGTTTTCTGTGGCCGAAGGTACATTAGGCATTCACAGGATACAGAAGTAAGTGTCGGCCATAAAAGGCCCCAAAAATTAGGCATTCAATAGACATGAAATGCCTTTTCTGCCGCTGTATTTACCGAAGACAAGGACCATGAATTGTTGTGGGTGGATGGCGGTCTGGTGGATATTTGTGGCCTGTCATGAGGAATTGTAATCAAACATGGTCTACTGGTCACATGTGTTGAATTCCTCAGAGATCCATGCCTCATTCATTTTTATAAATGTGAGGTAGTCAACACTGTCATGAGCTAGGCGAGTGCGCTTATCGGTCACGATCCCCCCTGATGCGCTTAACGTCCTTTTGGACAGGACACTTGACGGGAGGCAAGCCAACATTTCCATTGCAAATTGTGCAAGCTCTGGGCAGAGGTCAAGCCTGCCCACCCAGTAGTCAAGGGGTTCATCACTCCTCAGAGCGTCCACATCGGCCGTTAACCCGATGTAGTCGGACAACTGTTGGTCTAGGCGTTCCCTGATGCTGGATCCGGAGTACAGCTGTCGATGGGTCGGATGAAAGAAGGATCTCATATCTCAAACCGCCCTCTTCTTGCAGGTGCTGTTGGATTGCTACCCACAACTGTCTCTCTGTGACTGGAAATTCCTCTGCCAGCGCACGCAAAAGCAGAATGCAACATTTCTCGCAGCAAGGCCTGGAAGTGCTGCATTCTGACCGCCCTCTTTGATGGTGGTAACATTTCTGCCATTTTTTGTTTGTACCGGAGGTCTAAGTACGTTGCCACCCAGTACTGGTCCTTGCCCTTTATGCTTTTTATACAGGGGTCCCCCTTAAAACACGGGAGCATGAAGGCCCCCATTCGCACTAAACTAGACGCGGTGTAGTGGCCTGGCTCCAGCTCATCATCCAGGATAATCTCGTCCTTGTTCTTCTCCCCCCCATCTACGGACAACACCAGGGATCCCAGACAGGTTTAAAGCATGCTCTTCTTGCTCCTCCTCATCCCCCCCGGCACCATCCTCCTCTGACTCCTCTTCAGACTCATGCTGTTGACTTGCCTCAGATGGAGTAGCACCCCCTTGGAATTCATCCAACATTGTGACTTCCTCATCTTCCTGATCCTGCTCCTCGACGGCTTGATCAATGACAGGACGCAATGCACGCTCCAGAAAGAAGGCGTAAGGTACGATGTCACTGATGGCGCCCTGGCCATGACTGACCAGTCTGGTGATCTCATCAAATGGCCACAGAAGTCTGCATGTGTCGCGCATGAGCAGCCACTGGCGAGGTGAAAAAAACCCAAGCTCCCCAGAACCTGTCCTGCCGCAGAGTTCGTACAGGTAGTCGTTAACTGCACGTTTCTGCTGGAGCAGCCTATCAAGCATATGCAACGTTGAGTTCCATCGCGTCGGGCAGTCACAAATATGACGCCTGATGGGCAGGTTGTGTCGCCACTGAATGTCAGCTAGGCAAGCCATGGCTGTGTAAGATCTTCTGAAATGGCCCGAGATTTTCCTGGCCTGCCGCAAGACGTCCTGGACCCCAGGGTATTTGGCAACGAATCGCTGCACGACCAAGTTCAGGACGTGTGCCATGCATGGCACATGTGTTATTTTGCCCTGTTTCAGCATGCTCAGCAGATTGGCACCGTTGTCGCACACCACTTTACCAACTGTCAAATTGTACGGTGTCAGCCACTGATCTGCCTATGAACGCAAAGCTGAAAGGAGTGCAGGACCAGTGTGGCTCTTGGCTTCCAGGCACAACAGACGTAGTACAGCATGGCAACGTCTCACCTGGCATGTGGAATAGGTTCTGGGGATCTTGGGTGGTGCAACGGAAGAGACGGTAGCAGCGGAAAAGGAGGAGTCAGCCGAGGAGGAGGAGGAGAAGAAGAGGCAGGCCGGCATGCAATCCGTGGCGGTAAAACCAAATCTACACAGGTGCCACGGTTTAAATGCTTGATGGCCGTCAGAGGGTTCACCCAGTGGGCTGTAAAAGTGATATACCTTCCCTGCCCATGTTTACTAGACCATGTGTCTGTGGTCAGATATATCTTGGCACTGACACTGTGTGCCAGAGATACATTCACTTGCCGCTGAACATGGCCATACAGCTCTGGAATACCCTTCTGCCAGAAATATTCCATTGTGGTGTTATAATGGCCACAAATTTCTGAAAGGCCTCCGAGTCCACCAGTTGATATGGCAGTAGTTGGCGGGCTATCAGTTCCGACAAGCCAGCAGTCAAACCTTGGGCAAGAGGGCTATCCGGCATTATCATTTTTTTACGCTCCAAAATTTGGGCCATGGAAACCTGCCTTTTTCCAGAACAACGTGAGGACAGCATGATGGAAGGTGGAGTGGAGGACAATTGTGAGGTGAGAGAAGAAGGAGAAGGAGAATGAGAAGAGGCTGGACATTGAGAGCCTGGAGTGTGGCATTGTCGGTTCTGATGGCGTTGCTCCCACTGGGCTCGGTGATGGGAGTTCAGGTGCCTTCTTAAGGCGGTCGTCTCTAGGTAAGTGTTGGGCTTACCGCGACTTATGCGTTGACTGCAAAGGCTGCAGATGGCAACACTGTTGTCAACAGTGGGCACATTAAAAAAAGCCCACACATGTGCTGGCATCCTGGGAGTGTCAGATGCGACTGTATATGGTTGATGGCTCGCTCCTGATGCATTTGCAGTGTACTTTGTCCCTCCTGTGCAATGCAAGTTCCGCCTGCTTCTCCTCCCTATCTGCTGGTCCGTCTCTCCCTCTGAACTCCCCTCCTCTTCCTCTCATGTGGCCACCCATGTGACGTCCATAGACACGTCATCATCCACGTCACCTTCCCCACCACTAACATTTGAGATCTTGGAGTAGGCAGCCACAGCGGGGACCAACCTCCTTGGGCTGATCTGGGTACTGTCGTCAGACTGCTGAGTGGCGGCTGTTGCTACCTCCTCTTCCTGATCCGATGCCAACAATGGCTGTGCATCGCAAATGTCTTGCGATGGATCAGAAAATAATTCCAGTGACTCAAGCAAGGGGTATATGGGGGTGGTGGTGGTGGTGGTGTTGGTGGTGGTGTCTTTGGGGGTGCACACAGCAGAGAGTGAAGAGTGTGCACATAGAGAGGATGAGGAGGGTGCAGAAGAGGAAGGCTGAGTGAGCCACTCAACCAAGTCTGGTGCATCCTTTGACGTAATCAAACGCACCTTATGAAACTTCACACTTTGGTTCCAGCCTACTGCTCCTGCCCTACCCCTACCACCCCTGTGTAAGGGCCTTTAAAAGTGCTTTTGTCACTGTTTGTAGTATTACTGCAGAAACGCTCAACACACCAGTCACAATGCTGCACAGTGCACAATATAAGTCCACTATAATATGCTTTATATATTAGAAAGTATATTATAAGTGGATTACACCCCTATATAGTGCACTGCACACCTATAACAAATACCAGTCCTTAAAATGACTTTTGTGGACCTTAACAGAGTCATTTGTCTCACTGACGAATCGGTCCCTGGTGCACACAGCAGACCTCTCCCTACACTGACAAAAATTAGACAGTACACCTATACCAAATACCAGCCCTTAAAATGACTTTTGTGGACCTTAACAGAGCAATTTGTGTCTCTGACGATCTGTCCCTGGTGCACAGCAAACCTCTCCCTACACTGACAAAAGAGATAGTACACCTATACCAATTACCAGCCCTTAAAAGGACTTTTGTGGACTTAAACAGAGCGATTTGTGTCACTGACAGTCTGTCCCTTCTGCACACAGCCAACCTCTCCCTACACTGAAAAAAAGCAGAATGTGAAATGGCCAGATCAGGTTTATTTATAAGGTAGGGGGTATGTCCATGTGCTGAAATGTTTCAGTTGGCTGTCCCGTTCCACCTGATGGCTGTGTCATGGGTCAAAGTTCTCCCCAATGTAAACTAATATGGCCACCGCGAACAACGCTACATGTTTGCAAAATTGGCGGGCTGCGAACAAGCAAAGTTCGTCATGAACCGATCGCCGGGCGAACCGCAAGGCCATCCCTAATGATAACACTTCCGATGAAGAAATGTGTTAGTAGAAGTTGGTTTACAAAAGATTTTCATCTATATCATTTTATTTTTGCCCCTGTATTTTGTGAGATCCAAGAAGTCCAGGCTGGTCTGGATATTACTTGCAAAGAACATACCTATCTGGTTGTCATTCATTTTTCTCACAAAATCACTGAACCTCTCTTTGGATCTCTGCCACAGAATAGCCATTGGTAAAGTGTTGCCATCTGCAGCCTTTGCAGTCAACGCATAAGTCGCGGTAAGCCCAACACTCATCTAGGGACAACCACCTTAAGAAGGCACCTGAACTCCCATCACCGAGCCCAGTGGGAGCAACACCGTCAGAACCCACAAAGCCACACTCCAGGCTCTCACCGTCCAGCCTCTTCTCCTTCTCCTCTCTCCTCACATTTGTCCTCCACTCCACCTTCCATGATGCCGTCGTCACGTTGTTCTGGAAAAAGGCAGGCTTCTGTGGCCCAAATGTTGGAGCAGAAAAAAATGATGACGCCGGATAACCCTCTTTCCCAACGTTTGACTGCTGGCGTGTCGGAACTGATAGCCCGCCAACTACTGCCATATGAACTGGTGGACTCGGAGGCCGTTCGTAAATTTGTGGCCTTTGGAACACCACAATGGAAGGTCCCAGGCAGGAAATATTTCTCGCAGAAGGGCATTCCAGAGCTGTATGGCCATGTTCAGCGGCAAGTGAATATATCTGTGGCACACAGTGTTGGTGCCAAAAAACATCTGACCACAGACACATGGTCTAGCAAACACAGGCAGGAATGGTATATCACTTTTACTGCCCACTGGGTGAACCTTCTACAGCCGGCAAGCATGTAACCCATGTCACCCGTGTAGATTTGGTTGTACCGCCACAGATTGCATGCAGGCCTGCCTCTTCTTCTCCTCCTCCTCCTCCTCCATCCTCCCTCTCCTCCTCGGCTGACTCCTCCTTTTCTGCTGCTACTGTCTCTTCCTCTGCGCTGCCCAAGATCCCCAGAACCTATTCCACATGCCAGGTGAGATGTTGCAATGCTGTGCTGTGTCTGTTGTGCCTGGAAGCCAAGAGCCACAATGGTCCTGCACTCCTTTCAGCTTTGCGTTCACAGGCAGATCAGTGGCTGACACCGCTGAATTTGACAGTTGGTAAAGTGGTGTGCGACAACGGTGCCAATCTGCTGAGCGCGCTGAAACAGGGCAAAATAACACACGTGCCATGCATGGCACACGTTCCGAACTTGGTGGTGCAGCGATTCGTTGCCAAATACCCTGGGGTCCAGGACGTCTTGTGGCAGGCCAGGAAAGTCTCGGGCCATTTCAGAAGATCTTACTAGGCCATGGATCGCCTTGCTGACATCCAGCGGCGACACAACCTGCCCATCAGGCGTCTTATTTGCGGCGTTGCATATGCTTGATAGGCTGCTCCAACAGAAACGTGCAGTTAACGACTACTTGTACGAACTCTGCAGCAGGACAGGTTCTGGGGAGCTTGGGATTTTTTCACCTCGCCAGTGGCTGCTCATGCAGGATGCATGCAGACTTCTGCGGCCATTCGATGAGATCACCAAACTGGTCAGTCACAGCCAGGGCGCCATCAGTGACATCATACCTTACGCCTTCTTTCTGGAGCGTGCATTGCGTCGTGTCATTGATCAAGCCATCGAGGAGCAGGAGCAGGAAGATGAGGAAGTCACAATGTTGGATGAATTCCTAGTGGGTGCTACTCCATCTGAGACAAGTCAACAGCAGGAGTCTGAAGAGGAGTCAGAGGAGGATGGTGCTAGGGGGGATGAGGAGGAGCAAGAAAAGCATGCTTTAAACCTTTCTGGGATCCCCGGTGTTATCCGTGGATGAAGGGAGGAGAACGAGGATGACATTATCCTGGATGATGAGCTGGAAGCAGGCCACTACACCGCTTCCAGTTTAGTGCGAATGGGGGCCTTTATGCTTCAGTGTTTTAAAGGGGACCCCCGTATAAAAAGCATAAAGGCCAAGGACCAGTACTGGGTGACAACGTACTTAGACCCCCGGTACAAACAAAAAATGGTGGAAATGTTACCACAATCACAGAGGGCGGTCAGAATGCAGCACTTCCAGGCCTTGCTTCAGAAAATGCTGCATTCTGCTTTTGCGTGCGCTGGCAGAGCCAGCAAGAAGCACCAGCAAGAAGAGGGCGGTTTGAAGATATCTTGGTCACTTCAGATATGAGATCCTTCTTTCAGCCGAACCATCGACAGCTGTACTTCAGATCCAGCATCAGGGTACGTGTAGACCGACAGGTGGTCGACTACATCGGGTTAATGGCCGATGTGGATGCTCTGAGGAGTGATGAACCCCTGGACTACTGGGTGGGCAGGCTTGACCTTTGGCCAGAGCTTGCACAATTTGCAATGGAAATGTTGGCTTGCCCCCCGTCCAGTGTCCTGTCCGAAAGGACTTTCAGCGCAGCAGGGGGGATTGTGACCGATAAGCGCCCTCGCCTAGCTCATGACAGTGTAGACTACCTCGCATTTATAAAAATGAATGAGTCATGGAGATCTGAGGAATTCAACACATGTGACCAGTAGACCATGTTTCATTGAAATTCCTCATGCCAGGCCACAAATATCCGCCAGACCCCCATCCACCCACAACAATTCCTGGTCCTTGTCTTCGCTAAATACAGCGGCATACAAGGCATTTCATGTCCATTGAATGGCAAATTTTTGGGGCCATTTTTATTATTTTTAAATACTAGTAGTTATGTTTTATATATGTTTTTAAAGGACATATCCCTTGATATTTAAATGAAAATACATAATAAATACAAAGATAAGGACTGGAAGATCTATCCAAAAGAGGCTATCTAGATGCAGAAAAGTTGTATCAGGCATTTAAGTGTTTTCCCTTGACACAGGGACTAATATACTGTACAGTATATGCATTGTTGTGCTAAAATGATACACTGTAACTTTCAAGATGTAACATATTATTAAAATTTGTAATGTCAGCTTTCTGTTTTTTTCATTATAGGGTCTGTAAGTATGAGAAATTCCATATATATTTAATGTTCAGCTTTTTAAAAAAAAATAATGTAATATATGAACATATCTGTACACTATCTGTGCACCGCATTAGATAACACTGTATATACTCTTGAATAGATAATTGAACTCAAGTTCCTTAACCCTTCAGATACCTGAAAGAAATAATCCTTCAGACTGAGAGAGATCCAAATTAATAGGTTTATTACGTAGCTACGTGAGAGCACACCCATATAAAGCCGCGTGGTATGCTCTGATCTGATAGATCTTTGATCCCCCTTTTTATAGGGTATCATTTCACACAACACACATTTAAGGAATGGCACATTGGTAAAATGCTGCTCATTTTTTCTGGCTCTGAGGAAGGGGGCTCGCCCCTGAAACGCGTCAGCCTAGCCACAGCAGCCCCATGCGACTATCTGTATGCCCATTTGTCACTATTGGGACCTGGCTACCTTGGAGACTGTATATGCTATTCTTGATGTGTGTTGTACCACACCAGTCTTGTGAGTATTTTTTTTACACCTTTTAATATTTTAATAAAAGTTTTTATGGTAATGCACTAGGTCGGTGCGCCCCTCTTTTTCTTTTTTGTCTTTTCTACCTTGTGGAGTAGTGCTGTGTCTGTAGGTATCTCTGTCTGTATCACCACGTGACAAGCTGGAAGGATGTTAACCCTCTAAACCTCTAGGTCACGGTCTGCCTGTCTCAGGACTCCTCCTCCCTAGAGTTGCAGGAACAATCTCTAGTAGAAGGTTTAGAAAATCCCGCAAGTACTGAATGCCCTCATTTGTCAAATACCAGTAAAAGTGACGCCAAGCAAACTGCTGACCTTCTCAGACAATACTTCATTTAAGAAAAATCTTTGTGTGGGAAAAAAACAGTGGATTACCAACAAACATCCTAAACTGCCTAAAAGATGTTGAGTGACTTATAACAAACATAATATAACACATAATACACATATAAAACATAATAAAGTGTATTTAAACGCAAAAACAAAAATGCGATTTACTGTATTGCAGCCTGAACAATTTAAAAGTGGTGGATGAATGGGTTTCCTTTTTTAAATTTTTTCCACACATTGACACTGCCAGTAACACACTTTCTGTTGAAAGGTGACAATGCTCACTCACAGTACTGTATCTATGGAGATGCAATGTTGTCACCCAAGGACAACTAGGGACAGAATACCCTCCCCTCATAACCCCCCCCCCGTCTCTATAGCATAGGGAGAAGGTTTGTTGCAGTTCAGAGAAGATAGCTGGGAAAGCTGATAATACTGAATTTATTGCAGGATGTATTTTTGCTTTACTTAACCACTTAAGCCCCGGAAGATTTTACCCCCTTCCTGACCAGGGGGTATTTTGCGATTTGGCACTGCGTGACTTTAACGGACAATTGCGCGGTCGTGCGACGCTGTACCTAAACGAATTTGACGTCCTTTTTTTCCCACAAACAGAGATTTCTTTTGGTGGTATTTGATCACCTGTGCGATTTTTTGATCACGCGCTATAAACAAAAAAAGAGCGTCAATTTTGCAAAAATAACAATATTTTTCACATTTTTTTATATGAAATTCCCCCCAAAAAAAAAGTAAAAATCAAAATTTTTTAAAATTTTCGGCCAATTTGTTTTATGCTACATATGTTTGGTAAAAAAAATCGCAAAAAGCGTATTTTGATTGGTTTGCGCAAAAGTTATCGCGTTTACTAACAAAGGGAAAGATTTTTGTCATTTTTGTTGTTTTTTTTTTAACGCGTAATGGCGGCGATCTGCGATTTTTTTTGCGGTACTGCGACATTGGGGCGGACAGATCGGACCCTTGACTGACATTTGTGACACTTTTGGGGTTACCAGTGACATTTCTACAGTAATCAGTGCTATACATATGCACTGTTACTGTAAAAATACACTGGTTGTGAAGGGGTTAACTTTATTTGGGAGGGAGGGGCTGTGTGTATCCCTAGGGGCGTGCTTTCTACTGTGATTGGCTGTGGCTTGAGCTGTAAGGACACTGATCAACGGATCTACATACTAGATCCGTTTGATCAGTGTCTTTACAGCGAGGAGAATGACAGGTGGCTTGTTTACACAAGCTGCCTGACATTCTCCCTCTCCCCCGCCGATCGCCGAGTGACCGGCGGACATCGGGTCCGCTGGTCACACGCGCGGGGGGGTCCGTGACCACGCGGGAGCGGGAGCGCGCCTCCGGGGGCGCGCGCTCGCTCCCTAGACCCTCACAAGCTAGTGACGTAGCCCTACGTCACTTTGCCTGTGAGGGGCTGACTGCCGACGTAGATTGGCGTTAGGCAGTCGGCAAGTGGTTAAAGAAAATCTACTTAGTATGAAAAAGAAACAAATCCAGCCAGCACATCTGAGGACTGGTAAGCTGCAATGTATTAAATCCTTGTATTAACCACGTATTAAGGCTTAGTCCCAACCTTACCTTATGTAATTGGGTAAAATTCTCATAAGCTTATTACCTGACTAATGTAATTCATGAGCTCAAAACTATAAATTAAAGTGTTAGTAAACCCTGGAATTGTATTTTTACCTACAGGTAAGCTTACAATAAAGCTTATCTGTAGGTAAAATTAATATCTCCTAAACACTGCACTGTTTAGGAGATATTTTTGCAAGCAGCAGCCAGTTACATCATTGCCGCATGCACTCTGAAGGAATGACATACCCTTATCGTTCCTTCAGAGCAGTGTGCCACAGCCGAGACTCGTGGCAACTCGACCAATCAGACGCTCGGAGTCCCCGAACCTGGAATGAAGTCCAGGTGAAGATGGAAGTCTCTGCAGTGATGACAGCGCACTGCTGGAGGGCATTGTTTTAAGATAAGTCTTTCATAATGTGCTAGTGTGCTTTTTTTACTAGGCAAATGTGCAATAAATGTGTCTTTATAAACAGTGTGATAGGTTTGATTTGCTAAAGCAGTGAATGATCATGGCATAACAATGATAAAAGGTTTGTAAAGGTTCAGCTTTTTTTTATTAAAAATAACAAACATGCCATACTTGCTGCTGTGTGCAGTTGGTTTTGCATAGAGAAACCCCGTTCCTCCTCTTCTCAGGTCCCCTGTCAATGCTCCTGTCCCCTTCCCACTGCTGAATGCTCCCATAGCAAGCTGCTTGCTCTGGGGGCACTCGTGTGTGCTCGCTCCCAAGCCATCTATGTGTCATTTTGAGACACACCATTCCCACTTGCTCCCTCCCCCTGATTCTGTTGCTATATCTCAGGCAATGTGGCGGCAGAGACCCGGTAGAGCTTCTGTTCTCGTGCACATGGTTGGATTAGGATCAGGCTCAGGTGAGTATGGGGTGGGGGGGTCAAAGGGTAAATCTGCACACTGAAGGTTTTTTACCTTCATGCATAGAATGCGTGAAGGTAAAAAATCTTCAGTCTTTAGAACCATTTTAATGTTTGAAATAAAGGTGAGCCATTCTTCACTGTATATAACCAATCATTTGTGGGAAAAAAAAAAAAAACAGGATATTTGCTAGCACCTGATTGGATAATAGAAGTAAGCACAGGTTCATCGTATCAACAAATTTACACAGCTACTACTGCATTAGGAAAGCAACCCCAATGGGGCTGTTCTCATTGCAAATTTTTTTTTTTCCCTTAGCTTAGTGAATGAGTTGAGGTTCTTTTGACTTTTATCTCATGTGCAAGCAAAAATACTATTTTTACTTTATTGGGCATTCTTTGCAAACCCATTTTATAGCACATTCACTTACCTTTTGTAATTCAACATCAATGTTTCAGTGGGCATAATATGTATATATATATATATATATATATATAGATAGATAGATAGATAGATAGATAGATAGATAGATAGATAGATAGATAGATAGATAGATAGATAGATAGATAGATAGATAGATAGATAGATAGATAGATAGATAGATAGATAGATAGATAGATACACATACAGTATACTGTGCATAACCCAGTGTCTAAAGTGAATTAGTGACACATAAAAAGCATATAGATTTGACTAACAAATTACATTTAGTGATAAAAAATAAAAATAGATTTTGCACACAGTGATTCAGTGTGACCTCTGCATTAGAGTAAAACATTTTCCTACTACTTATTCTGGTTGCCTCCCCACCAAACACTTACCTGGCTTCAATCTGTAGCACCACTGCTCTCTCTTTTCCTGCTCTCAAGGACACACTAAGAGCAGCAGGAGCCATAGGCTTTCAGTTAAATCCTCTGAGGAGGGAGTGGGGGACATAACCCAGCTACGCTGTATGTGACTATGGATGCACTCAGCTCGGCTCAAAAGTGTGCCCACACGGGTGCCCCTCAGCACATAGCTTGCTGATAGGACATTCATAAGAAGACGGAGCAGACAGCGCCGGCAGGAGAATCCATAAGAGGAGGTAAGGGAACACTCTGTGCAATACTATTGCACAGAACAGGTAAGCATAACTTTTTTATTTTTAAAAGCTTAAAAAGTAACTTTAATATTACTTTAACCTGTACCCTGACAAACATGGCAGAAATGTTTAGTTTATCCAATCTGTGAATTTACTAGGTATACAAACATCTTTTTCCCAGGAGGCAACAATTTAAAAAGTTTATTTCACAAAAAAAAAAAAAAAAAAGTTACAGCATTACCACAAAAGATCCTCTTTTCAACCTGATTTTTAAAATGTGAAATACACTTAGTTCTGTGCAACAGCCCGTTGAGTTTGAACATCTTAAACACAGTCCAACACCTTCAATTAGCTCCGAACATCTAAGGCTAGCATTTTTTTTCATTCTCACCTACTGAAGTTTATAGCCAATGCAAAACGAAATGAGCTGTTTCAGAAAAAGGCAAAGTTTGTTTGAACATAAATTTTTCAGCTCCCATTCGCTCTGTCAGCTTCAGTAAATTTGACTTGGTTCACTGAAGCAGTAAATATGTTTCACCTCCATTGCCGCTGTGACCTCTGATGAGCATCTGAATGTTTTGTCTTCATTTGCTCTAAGCCTATTTCCGCATCTGACAAAATCTAATTGGGAGCACAGTATTTAAAAAGTTATATGCTATATTACATGTGTTTAAAAATAGTAGTTGCTACAGACAGAAGTTTCTGTACAGGATTTCCACTTTTTTTTGTATCCATTTTATTGCATTTCAGTGCTGTTGATCTCCTCTAGCCTTTTTCAATCACTTCCTGTCTACACACACTTGTTCCATCTGCACACCATTGGTCAGGACCGCATTCTTGATGAGTTATATTAGGGAATCACACAAGTCTATGCAATGTATGTTGGCAAAGCCAGTTGTAGCCCCAATGCAGAACAACAACTGAGAGGTAGATGTCACGATTTAACAGGAAGTTCCCAAACAAGGACCTACATGGCAGGATCATCGAGTAATCTTTGAATGCTGCATATTTAAAATTATTGAAAACAACTTACCATTGACATAGTAAAGTTTATATGAGATTTGAGTGGTTGGATTTATAATTTTTGTTTCCTTTTTATTTTATTTTTTTCACTGTTCCTTTAAAAAAACCTGATTACTTTTATTGCTGTCACAAGGAATGTAAACATCCCAGTAATAGGCAGTTACAGGTTCTCTTTATGGAGGGATCTGGGGTCTAAAAGAATTCAAAATGCCCAAATCAGCATTTTTGAATACTGTCATTTTTTTTTAAAATCTGCACCATTTGCAGCCGAGTAAACTGATAGTGACATCGCTTCCAGGTTACTACATTGGAGATCCAATCAAATCTGAATCCAGCTATGTTCAGGACTCCAGGGGACATGCTGGCTGTTCGCTCGGGTCTCCCGCTGGAATGGGAGACCGGGCGGAGTGACGGAAGGCGGCGGGAGGGGGGGGGATTGTCCGAGCAACTGCTGAGCCACATCAGTTGTTATCACAAGAAAGTCAATCGCTAGCTCTAAAAAGCAGTACTAGGGTGATGCCTCTAGCTGCAGACATCACCCAGGTACAACCACTTTTTCAAACCGAAGTACAGGTACATCGGTTTGCGGGAAGTGGTTAATGACCAGGCCATTTCTTGCTAAACGGCACTGCGTTGATTTAACCTCCTTAGCGGTATTCCCGAGTGTGGCTCGGGGTGAAATTTTAGTGCCGTTAGCGGTAACCCTGAGCCACACTTGGGGTACCACCAGGGAGCTTCACTGGATCCTGGTAGAGGTTACTTACTTTGTCCCCAGGATCCCGCAATGTGTCCCTGCATCATACGGCGGCCGGATATTCCGCCCTATGCTGTGAGCCCCGGCTTCCGTCTCCTGCGACGTGACGCTCGCTGGGGGGTGGAACCGGCGGCAAATTTGAAAAGTAAAACACACAAACACACTGATATATTATAATCCTATTGGATTACATTACAAGATAAAATAAATTGACATTAGTTTTCCCTCCAGTGACCTTTCCTGCAGTTTTACTGTACTCTTTATATATATATATATACGTGTATATCTATATATATATATATATATATATATCTATATATATATATATATATTGTGACAGGAAGTCAGGTAAATCAGTGGATGTAGTCACAGACAGGAGATACATTTCCACCTGGTTTAGAAAATTCACCAATTACTATAGGGTGTCGGCTGCAAAGGTAGCCAGAACTGGCTTAAGGAAGTTGAAAGGCCTTCAGCTGTTCGGAATGAGGAAGTTAAGGCCTCTATAATTTGTCCAAAGGAAGTCTATTGATTGCTGCCTCCTGACGCTGTGTGAGCTGGGGAGAGGAGGACAGTCAGATGTGTGCCTCCCGACGCTGTGTGAGCATGGGCGAAGGATTGCTGCCTCCTGACGCTGTGTGAGCTGGGGAGAGGAGGACAGTCAGATGTGTGCCTCCCAAAGCTGTGTGAGCATGGGAGAAGGAATGCCCCCTGAAGCTGTGTAAGCATGGGGAAGACCTCCTGGAGCGATGTGCGCTGAAGAGGGTAAAAAGTGTGAAGACCTCCTGGAGCGATGTGCGCTGAGGAGGGTAAAAAGTGTGAAGACCTCCAGGAGCGATGGGCGCTGAGGAGGGTAAAAAGGGTGAAGACTTCTCAAGGTGAGAAAATGAACTATTTCTATGTGAAGAGTGTGAAGAGAAAAACCAATGGATGTTTTCTATGTGAAAGGAAAGTCCAATGAACATGTGCTGTGTGAAGAGAAAGGGACATGTTCAATGTGAAGACAAAAGGGACATTCTCTATGTGAAGAGATGATAAATGGACTATTGATAGTCTGCTGTATGATCAGCCAAGTCTGCCCAACAGTAGGTTGGGGACAGACTTCTTTAGGTAGGTTCCTGTGTGTGAGAAGGTAGCCGCCCACAGTGGCAAGGATTTATTTTGTGTTTTATTTTATTTTGGATGTTTTTGACGCTTGCACTTGTGTGAGGAAAAGTGCATGAATAAACCAAACTGTTGTTTGCAACCACTTCTCGGCTATCTCTCTGTGTAACTAACCCCCCCCCCCAAGGGGTCATCCACACCCGCCACCGAGCTAATCAATCTCACAATATATATATATATATATACTGTATATATATATATATATATATATATATATATATAATATAGGTACACTATATAATATGTATACGTATATACACACACATATATATATATATATATATATATATATATATATATATATATACTGTATACTTTAACTTATTTATAGTTATTTATTATATTATAATTTATGATTTTGTGTTTCGAACTTTATCATACCCGAGATGTTATAAAGAAGAACGCACAGTAAAAAAAAATCATATGTAACTAGTTGGTTTGGGCTGCCCGTCCTTAAGAATTACTAGCAAAATAATGGTACCGCTTTCAGCACCTAAAATCGGAAACAATCATACCACCAGGGAGGTTAACTGACAATTGCCCGGTCCGGCGACGCTGTACCCAAAACAAATTTATGTCCTTGTTTCCCAAAAATAGAGCTTTCTTTTGGTGGTATTTGATCACCTCTGCAATTTTTATTTTTTACACTATAAACAAAAAAAGACTGTCAATTTTGAAAAAAAAAAAAACAATATTTTTTACTTTCTGCTATAAAACACATCCAATAAAAAAATCTAAAAAATCGAATTTCTTCATCAATTTAGGCCAATTTGTATTCTGCTAAATGTTTTTGGTAAACAAAATTCCAAAAGCATATATTGATTGGTTTGCACAAAAGTTATAGCAACTACAAACTGGAATAGATTTATGGACTTTTTATTTATTTTTTTATTGTTTTCACCAATAATGTCAGCGATTAGCGATTTTTAGCGGGACTGCGAAATTGCGGAGGACAAATCTGACACTAAGTGACACTTTTTGGGGACCAGTGACACCAATACAGTGATCGGTGCTAAAAAAAATGAACTGTCACTGTATAAATGACACTGGCAGGGAAGGGGTTAACATCTGGAGCACTGTGTTTCCTGGATGTGCTTTCTTACTGTGTGGGGGATGAACTGACTGGAGGATTTCTGATTAGCAGCCGCTGGTCCTGCTGATTGGCTCCCGCTGTTTCCAATCCAGTCAAAAGGGCGAGAGTCACGTACAGGTATGTGATTTTGCACTCAATAGCCGCCTGCTGCACCTGCATTACAGTGTGCCATAATACATTAGACATGTGCAATTTGTTTCGTTCCGAAAAAATATTCTGACAAATTTTTCCTTATTCCGAGATTCGAATATATCTGAATCCCCGAATTACAGTACAAACTAATTTTACAAAATTCTCCGAATTATGAAATTAAATCTGTTAAAATTTTCAAAATTTGAATTGAAGTTTAATCAAATTTTACATCAAATTACATTTGAATTCGGACTGTAAACACATTGTTGAAATCAAAGACTGTGTTATTAGTGTATCATTTCAATATAATGCTGTTTTTTTTAGCCAAAGTTTATTCAAAGAGTCATTGTAATCATTTGATGAACATTTTTCTTTTATTTGTTCATTTTACAAATGCAAAACTGATAAAAAGAAACTAGTAAAATATATATCTTGAAAGCATTTGTACTTGACATTATTTTTCTCAGCTGGCTAAAACTTATGCACAGTATTGTACATAGTAAAATGTTAAAAGTAAGATATTACTTATTTAATTAGAACACTTCACATATTTTGAATAAACTTATTATTAATACAAAAAAGATCAATGCATATAAATAACAGCCAGACGTTTGATAACTCTGAGGCTCAGTTCACACCAGCCTGACTCCAAAGTCTGACTTTGATACTACTTTTATGTGACTTTTATACTCTATGGCTTTAAAGTCATATCAAAGTCGGACCAACGTAGTGCAGGAATCTTTTCTAAAGTCAGACAGACTTGTGTAGCATCAGTTAAGACAGCTCTCATAGGGAAACATTGAATTTCACATGTTGTCCAACTTGAAGTCTCACGAGTCGAATCCTATGTCGCATTGGTATGAACCGAGCCTTACTGAGCTCAAGAGATCCTGTGTGTAGATGGGACAATTTTGGAGAACAAAAATGACAAAGACAACCATCACTGCAGGCCTCCACTGATGTAGCCTTTATTATGGCAGAGTGGCTAGATGAAGATGGAAGCCTCTCCTCTTTGCAAAACACATAAATGTCTTCTTTGTTTTTTCAAAGACTGTCAGGAACAATAATTTTTCTCTAGTTTGAAGAAAGAGAAATATAGAATTTTGTTTGCCTGAAGTGTAAATGTTATTTTTGTAGGAAACCCAGTCTCTGCTCATCATCACCTGCCCAATACTGTCCCAGTAGTGAAGCATGGTGGCAGGCCGTGTCCTGCTGTGGGGTTGTGTGTGTTTTCAAGCAGCATTATAGACTGGTCTGGAACAGGTAGACTTTTTAGGGTCCACAGTTTGGGGCTCAATCAAAACCTCTTCCTCATCCAGACACAGCACTCTGGACCTCAGGCTGGGCTGAATGTTCTCCTTCCTTCCAACATGACAATAATCTTAAGCATATAACTTAGAGCAAGCTGGAGTCCCTAAAGATGGCCATAGATGGTTCAATCTTATATTGGTCAGACTTAGTTAAGTAGGCACTTGTCAGTCAGTTCTGAAAGCTAAATGTCCTTACTAAATGTAAACCCTTTGCCTGCTGCATTTGAATCGATAAAAAAAATTCGCCCGAATCAAAATGTATTGATTCAAACTTTCGATTTGAAAAAAAAAAAAGAGAAAATTCGAAGAAAATTCGAAAAAATACATAGAATGAATTCTGAATACAAATTCTGAACACAAATACCGAATACGAATTGAACAAATCAACCGAATTAACAAAACGAAATACCTAGATTAACAAATCTAAATGAAATGAAACAAAACAAAATTGTACATTGACAGCCCATTCCTTTTTAATAGTGTTTTACCCTAATGCACCACAAAATGTGATTGTGTCCTGAAGGATTGTGGGATATAGTAAGAAAGGGAACCCTGCATTGCTTTTATATTATCTAAATGCTAGCTACAAATGTTACTGCTCTTTTTGTCCACAATAGATGCCTACAATTATATGAGAACATATTTGCATACAAGATACAGTATCATTTTAAAGTCCACTTTAAGAATAAAGAAATACAATGAAAGCAAAAAAAAGTGTTTGATAACGTATATAAAATGTATTAATCATTTTTATTGCATTTTTGTTATTTTAAAAACGTTTACGCTTGTGTTGTATAACTTGTATTTCTAAATTATTCAGAGGTTTAGTAGCTAAAGGAGATTGTGTTTTCTCAAAAGGATTAACAATAGACATTAACATTAATCATGAGGCTTACTGTCATCTTAGACTAGTAGCTTACTGTACATTTTTTTTTTTACTGAATCATCACGGATTGTAGCAAATGTTTTGTACGTGTTTTTCTGTGGTGTTATGAAGCATTATAATTTTTTGTTATTGTTGGAAGTGTTTGCATTTTTCAATTATAAAAGGAATATAGGAATAACTAATTTTTAATTATAAGAGAAATATAGGAATAACTAATCATGATTGTCTATATTTATTATAGATTTTTAGATATATGATAAATATATTTATATGTATTGTAGACTGATATTTAAAAACACACACACGCATACATATAAACAGTACATATACACTACATATAATGCATATATACGTGTCCCTTCTCTGTACCCTGTTGGAACACATATGTAAACAAGTGTCATGCTAGTTTTGAGATAACTACAGTATATGTTGAAACATGTTTAATTAGTTATTTTTTGTGCTGCCCAGCTGGACATGTATCTGGGTAGCTTTAGTATTGTTCACTTGTATTGTGAACCCCCCCAACCTATGTACATTTGCCCTGTGCAAGTTTCAAATTCACCTAAGTGGCTGCCATTTTTGCTTTGTCTGCTTTGTTGTAGACACACTCTGGGGTTCTTCATCTGCTTTAAGCGAGTGTGTGATTGCATAAGCATGGCCTGCTTTCATTTTATTTATTGCCAAATATACTGTATGTTCAAGGTTGAGAAAATTAGATATCTCATCTAAATTCTATGAAGTTTCAATACCACAACATTACATAAATAAAAAAAAAAAAACATACTGAAAATTCATGAAAAAACATACAAAATTATTTATCAAAAATATTCTCCATACCTCAAAGTTTTCTGTATATACATTACTTCTGGATACATATTTTAAAGGGGAACACCTATTTTATGTCAATTTATGCAATTAATGTTAAAGGGGAACTCCTATTTTGTATCAATAAAGCAATTAATGTCCCAGTGGACATTTAGCCTATAATGGAAAAAGGTCTTTAATTCATATATCCAACGCATCTCTAACTTTGATATTTCCTGGGTACGGTTACAACCCCTCTAGTGCAATTCAAAACTGTCTATCCCTACAAATTTGATACCTTCAGGATTCCTGTTATGATGTTTCCTGAAATGTGTTATTACACTATGCCCTCTGAAAGCCCATTTTGATGTTATAAACATGCTCTCTAAGCTGATCTCTTAATTTTCTAATAGTTCTTCCAATATATTGCTTGCCACACTGGCACTGCAATAGGTATACCAAGTATTGAGTATTTAATGCAACCAATAATATTATAATTTTTATCAATACTATGTGACTGAATTTATTTTAAAATTGTATTACTCCTAAATCTTTTTATGGAACAAATGACACATTCATTGCATGGAAAAAATCTTTTCAGATCTGTAAAAAAATCTATTATCGCAGTCATGTGCTGCATACTCTAGGTCTAGGCCATTGGAGTAAGATGGACAGCTGTTGTAAGGTAAACCGGATTTCCTCCACCAGAAGGCCAGTACGGACTTTCGCTCACACCCGTGCACATTGCACACCTGCACTCACCAATTAGCATTTGGCTCCCAGTGGCCTATTTAAACTGCTCTAATACTGTGAGCAGTTGCTGAATGGTCTTCAGCTTGTTCCCGTGGTTCTGAGACCTGATCTGTTGTTACTTCTCACCTGTGTATGACCCGGCCTGCCTTTGGACTTTGCCTCTGCCCGTGCTTCTGCTCTGTTGCTCACTATCCTGACCTTGGCTTGCTTAAACGGATCTGATCTGCCTGCTTACCTTGTACCGCGCTGCCCGGCTGTTATCGACCTTGGCTTATCTTCTGGACTTGCTTGCTTGCTGATTCTGTACCTCACTGCCCGGTTTCTGCTGGCTACTGCTCCCACGCTTTGGTGCCAAGCTGCCACTGCACCCTGTTCCAAGGACTGCAACTACCAGCTGTACCCACCTACGGAGTGAACACCACCAGCTAGCCGCTACGGCACTCGTGCCACTCCTTGCCTTACACTCTCTGTTCCCACCTTCAGGAGTGTCAGACAGGAGGAGCAAGAGAGGCCTCCATAACATTCCAGTCTTCACCAGGTACGTGATAGTACCATTCAGCCATGACTGAGACTGGAGGAGGCTCCTCTCTGCTTGAAGCGATGTGCCAACAAATCACGGCCTTAATCCAAGTGGTGACCGGACTCCAGGAGAATTACTTCCGGATTGAAGGTCATTTACGCTCCCTGCCCATTGTAACTCAAGCTTCTGTACCTGGCACTTCAGCTACTGTTCCTGCTCCAGCTACTGCATCTACAGTAATGGTTCCTCCTCCAGAGCCTCGGGTACCTACCCCAGAACGCTTTTCAGGAAATCGCTATAAGTTTCGGGCCTTCCGCCATGCCTGCCAGTTGTATTTCGAGTTACAACCACGAACTTTCTCCCTTGAATTTACTAAGGTGGGCTTTGTCATTTCTCTCTTGCGTGAGGAACCACAGTCATGGGCTCATCAGCTTCTGGAAAAGGCCAGCCCAGTTCTTGCATCAGTCTCTTCCTACTTTGAAGCCATGGCCCAGATCTATGATGATCCCCAACGGACCTCCACAGCAGAAGCTATTCTACATAAACTCCAGCAAGGGCTTCAGCCTGTGGAGGACTATGTTGTTAAGTTCCGCAAATGGAGTTCTGACACTGCCTGGAATGATGCAGCCTTGCAGTACCAGTTTCGTTTGGGTCTTTCAGAGGCTCTTAAAGATGAACTTGCCAGACTAGATCCACCAACTACACTCTCAAACTTGATCCAGCTTGCTATTCAGCTTGATCGCAGAATCCAAAAGAGGAGGGCAGAAAAATCTGGCAACATTCCACCTACATGGACACCAGCAGCACCTGTATCCCCAGCTCCACCACCATCCTCTTTCAAGGTTGAGTCTGTTCAGTTGGGACTTTCTCGTCCACCTCTGTCAGCCAAGGAAAGACTTAGACGCAAGCAGAACAACTTATGCCTTTACTGTGGGGGCATTGATCACTTTCTGCGTGACTGCCTGATAAGACCACGTAAGACTGTCCTTGTTTCTGATACTCCCAGATATCCTCTGAAGAGCATCTCCTCTCACCTTTCGCTGACTCTCTCCCTGCAGCTACCTGGAGGGAGCATCCAAACTCAAGCCATTATTGACTCCGGGGCCTGCAGTTGTTTTATGGACTATTCATTTGCTGAACAACACAAGGTCCCACTGCAAGCTAAAATGCAGCATCTGAAGATTAATTTGGCGGATGGCTCGAATCTCAAGTCAGGTCCTATCACACAAGAAACGTGTCCGCTACTGCCAGTAACCTCCTCTAATCATTCAGAATACCTAACCCTGGACATTATCCCATCACCTTTGTTCCCCATCATCCTGGGCATTCCGTGGTTGCAGGCACACAATCCCCAAATAAACTGGGAGTCTGGAGCTGTTTCATTCCCTACCACCTACTGCCAGCAACACTGTTTTCCCAATACGGTCACCACCTCGGCCCCCCTTATGGAACTGCAACCAGAGACTTCAGTTTCACAATATGTTCCATTAACTTACCATGATTTCTTAGATGTTTTTGATAGGAAGAATGCTGAGACCTTACCGCCCCATCGGGCGTACGATTGCCCAATTGAACTGTTACCCGGGGTCGAGATTCCATTTGGACGTATTTTTCCCTTATCAGAACTTGAGCTTGAGACATTGCGCCTATACATTAATGAGAACCTAGAAAGGGGATTCATCCATCCACATCCCCTGCTGGGGCTGGAATATTTTTTGTTGAAAAGAAGGATCACACCCTGAGACCCTGTGTGGACTATAGAGAGCTAAACAAAATAACAATTAAAAACAGATATCCTCTTCCTCTTGTTCCAGAACTTTTCCAGCGGTTCAGAACAGCGAAAGTGTTCACAAAGCTTGACCTTCGAGGTGCATATAACCTAGTAAGGATCCGGAAGGGGGATGAATGGAAAACAGCTTTCCGGTCCCGCTTTGGGCATTTTGAGTATTTAGTCATGCCCTTTGGACTGTGTAATGCCCCAGCAACGTTCCAGCATTTCGTCAATGATATCTTTAGGGACTTCCTTGACCTTTTTATGATTGTGTACCTTGATGACATACTCATATTCTCCCCTTCCATTGAAGAACACCGGCTGCACGCTAAAAAGGTCCTCAACCGTCTCCGGGAACATCGGTTATACGCAAAGGCTGAGAAGTGTGAATTTGAGAAAGAAACAATCCAGTTTCTGGGGCTTATTATCGCAACATCAGGCATTGCAATGGACCCACAAAAAGTTAGTGCCATTCTTGAGTGGCCAGTGCCAGCAGATCGAAAAGGAGTCCAGAGATTTGTTGGATTTGCTAACTTTTATCGTAAATTTATCAAGAACTTCTCAGCTATCATTAGCCCCATCACACAGCTTACTAAACAAAACATCCGATTTCAGTGGACTCCGGCAGCGCAACTTGCCTTTGATAAATTAAAAGCTCTCTTTACATCAGCACCAATTCTGCAACATCCTGTTTCTGCATTACCTTATGTCCTGGAAGTCGATGCCTCGGAAAATGCAGTTGGTGCTATCGTATCTCAGCGACAAGGCGCTAAGTCTCTTCTACATCCCGTGGCTTTCTTCTCAAGAAAACTCAGTCCATCAGAGAGAAATTATGATGTGGGAGACCGTGAGTTACTCGCCATCAAGTCCGCTCTGGAGGAATGGCGTTATCTGCTTGAGGGAGCAAGTCATCCAATCCTGATTTTCACGGATCACAAAAATTTAGAGTATCTCCGTACAGCTAAGCGTCTAAGACCCCGTCAGGCCAGGTGGGCCTTATTTTTTTCAAGATTCTCATTTCACATAACCTACAGACCTGGTTCTAAGAATGGGAAACCTGACAACCTGACACCATCCTATCCTCGCAAAATTTTCTGTTACTGCAAGGAGATTTTGTGTCACAGCTCAAACAAGCATCAGAGGAGGAAGGTCCACCATGTGATTCACAATTGCAAGAACGGGATGGATTGTTCATCCATGAGCAACAAGTTTTTGTACCTTCAAGTCTTCGCCAGTCAGTCTTAAATTTGTGCCATGACCACCCTTTGGCAGGGTATTTTGGGATGCGCAAGACTCTGGAACTTTTACAACGGTCCTTTTGGTGGCCTAGCCTGAGGTCAGATTGCCAGGATTACGTGAAGACTTGTGAAACCTGTATCCGAAGCAAAGGAGACAAGACTAAAGCTTGGGGCCTATTAAGGCCTTTGCCCATCCCTACCAAGCCCTGGGAAATGATTAATATGAACTTTATTGTCGAGCTCCCAGTATCTGAAAACTTTACTTCTATTTTTGTGATCATTGATAGGCTATCAAAGATGGCACACTTTGTACCAATGATTGGAACACCATCTGCTCCAGAGACTGCAAAAGCATTTGTCAAAGAAATAGTGCGGTTGCATGGGGTTCCTCGAAGCATAACGTCTGACCGAGGAGCCCAGTTTACGTCCAAATTCTGGAAAGAACTTTGTAAGGCACTTAAGATTGAGACATGGTTTTCTTCAGCATATCATCCCCAGACGAATGGTCAGACGGAACGAACCAACCAGACCCTAGAGCAATCCTTCAGTGTTTTTCTTCTTTCTCACAGGATGATTGGGCTTCGCTCCTTCCTCTAGCAGAGTTCGCTTACAATGATTCTGTCCACTCGGCTACTGGTCAAACTCCATTCTTTGCGAACTTCGGATTCAATCCTTCTTTTTTACCTGATGCTGTCTTTGATTCACCTGTTCCAGCGGTTCAGGAGCGACTGAGGTTTCTACAAAGCAACAATAAACTTCTGCAGGAAGCTATTGCCAAGGCTCAACAAGACAACAAGAAATACTTTGATAAAAAGAGAAGGGGTGATCTGGATCTCAAGCCAGGGGACAGGGTTTGGTTATCAACCACTAATTTGAAGATGGCCTGTCCTTCCAAGAAATTGGCCCCCAAGTACATCGGGCCATTTGCTGTAAAAAGAATAAAAATGCAGGGTGGGTCAAACTGTACCCACACTGCATGCATGGGGCAGAGGCATGACATAAACAGTTTGGAAAAATAGTCAGTTTAAGTCATTGATAAAACTAAATGAATATGATTGGTCCATTAAGGGAGTTATATAATTGGTCAGTTTATAATAGTGTATCCATTGGTTAAAAAATTAATGTGGTTAATGGTAATTGGTTATAACTGAAACCTGGACATTAAAGAATTCTCTATAAAAAAGGGGACCGTTACATTAGTCAACAGTCAGCGGGAGAGAAGCAGAAAATTCGTCCCTCCCTCCCACCCTTATTGCTGTCGCGGCTTTATGTATGTTATTTGGGATATTATATGTAATATGTGTTAATGGGTAGCTCGAATTTTTTGATTGAGTTACATGTTATAAGTTGGTATTGGTAGTAAAAAAATGGTTTAGTTCGAGCTTCTTGGCTGGACTAATAAGTATCAAATAAATGATATGTTATATCCCACATGTTATATATATATATTGGTTTAATAAATGGCCGCGGCCAATTACACCATATTATTAGTGTCAGAGTCATTATTTTATTTAAATTTTAGATTAATGTTCTGCATTCTGCACCATGATAAATTCGACAGCTTATGAACTTTTTCTACCTGAGAAGTACAAGATTCACCCAGTTTTTCATGTGTCCCTGCTAAAGCCTGCTGTACCAGATCCCTTTCCTGCCCGTAATCCGGACCCTCCAGCACCAATCATGATTGACGATGAAGAGGAGTATGAAATTGAGGGCATTGTGGATTGTAGGAGAGGGAGAGGAGGTACCCAATATTTAATCAAGTGGAAAGGTTATGGTCCTGAGGAAAACTCGTGGGAGCCTGAAGCTAATGTTCATGCCCCAAGACTGGTGAAAACCTTTTTCCAAGCTCATCCTGCGAAGATGTCTCAGATGGGCATCCGGAGGCTGCCCATTAGGGGGGGGCAATGTAAGGTAAACCGGATTTCCTCCACCAGAAGGCCAGTACGGACTTTCGCTCACACCCGTGCACATTGCACACCTGCACTCACCAATTAGCATTTGGCTCCCAGTGGCCTATTTAAACTGTTCTAATAACGTGAGCAGTTGCTGAATGGTCTTCAGCTTGTTCCCGTGGTTCTGAGACCTGATCTGTTGTTACTTCTCACCTGTGTATGACCCGGCCTGCCTTTGGACTTTGCCTCTGCCCGTGCTTCTGCTCTGTTGCTCACTATCCTGACCTTGGCTTGCTTAAACGGATCTGATCTGCCTGCTTACCTTGTACCGCGCTGCCCGGCTGTTATCGACCTTGGCTTATCTTCTGGACTTGCTTGCTTGCTGATTCTGTACCTCACTGCCCGGTTTCTGCTGGCTACTGCTCCCACGCTTTGGTGCCAAGCTGCCACTGCACCCTGTTCCAAGGACTGCAACTACCAGCTGTACCCACCTACGGAGTGAACACCACCAGCTAGCTGCTACGGCACTCGTGCCACTCCTTGCCTTACACTCTCTGTTCCCACCTTCAGGAGTGTCAGACAGGAGGAGCAAGAGAGGCCTCCACAACATTCCAGTCTTCACCAGGTACGTGATAGCTGTACTGTATATTTTCTTTTAAACATAGGATTTTAACTTGATGTCATTTTATTGAATAAATCTGCCACACTATGAGAAGTTTTGGCCTGATCCACGTGTGAGCTTTTTTTTTATAACAGCTTGATGCAGGGTCCAGAGAGTTTCTGAGTGCAAATATCATAACAAAGTTGATGCTTAAATCCACGCTTGTCCTAATCAATTCATGCTGTGGGAGCTACATTTTTTGAAGCTGTGTATCTATTGAGTGTCCATTCTGACAGGTGTTAGTGTGAATCCATACCCTAGTGGATTTATACACAATGAAGAAGAAATGGTGGAAGAATATTTTATTTTGACACTGAGTTTATAGTTTTATTTTTGCTTGATTTGTTTGTCTGTTAAGCAAAATGTGTTCATTTATTACACATACCTGTATTTGGTTTATCTGATTTGCATTTGATTTAGCATTCTGGCGCAACAAATATCTGACTTGTATTATATTTTGTGGGATTTGTACTTCAACCCATTTTTTGCTTTGCAGTCTCACTGACACCAAAGCTCTGATTTATTTTGAATATTTCTCAAGTTAGAATTGTTTTATAATGGGGGCACCATTTTCTACTATGAGAATTGTGCATTAATAAAATCAGGAATAAACAGCAAATATGTGTACAAGTTCCCCACAAAGTGCCATACAATTTGCAGACTGGTCTATTATTGAGACAAATGCCATTATGCAAGACCTGACTAGGTTTTCTTTTAATATAAATTGTGTGGCAGTACACTTTGACACACATGCAGAATAAGTTCTCTGTTAGAATGTTGGAAAATATCAAGTAATAGCAATGTTCAGATTATTGTATAGGCTTAATGTTCCTTGCAATTGCTAGTAGACCTAAACCCAATTGCTAAAATCTCATATAATCTTTAACATGTTTATTTCAGATGGTAAAAAGAACATTTTTAGTCTTTTATATTGTGTTGCTTTCATTAAAATAATACCTGGTGATTTATCTAAAAGGTCCTTGTTCAAGCACTGTCATGAGATGTCATTGCTCTGTCCTTGTCTCTCTGTTGTGTTATCTCCTTGCTACATGCCCTTCTTGTGACTACTGTAAGCAGTCTTGTTGGTGCTCATTGTGCAGACATGATTTACCGTTGCCAATTTTAGAATGCTATTTCTGGCATGTATGCATATAGACAGGAAGTGGGCCTAAAAAGAAACCTGAAGGGGATCTGAAACTGAATCCAATTAGGGTTTAGATTTATATTTCAGGGGGAAAGAATCAATATACAGTGGCTATTATAAGTAGTCTAAACATTTTTTTCTTTTAACCCCCTCCCCCCATCCTTGTTATGAGAAAAACATTGAAGCCTCCATTGTTACTTTTTCTTTCTTAAATTGCTTCAACCTGTCTTTCCTAATCTGCATACTTCTTTGCGGTCACTGACATAAAAATATATTTATGATAGTGGCTCTTAATATCAGCTAGGCAACTTGAATTTTCAGAAAAGGGTTGAAAACATCACCTCCATATTTCTCTAATGACAAGTTTACTTTAATTTGTACACAAAACTACTGAACTTTTCTTTATACATTTCTAAGTATAAAATAGTTGCACAGAGGGTGATGCATTTTTTTTTTTATTTTAAAATTATTTTTAGGTTTGCAGGCTTGATGAACCTTTTCTGCCCTTCACTTTATTGCTTCATACATATCTTGGTTTTTTTTCTTTGCACAAGATACGGAATATGAAAATTTAAACACCTATACGTTTTAACAACGTTTCTATGCATTAAGATAAAAAGCCTTCTGTGTGCAGCAGCTCCCCTAAGCTTCCCTAATACTTACCCGAGCCCTCTCTCTATCCAACGATGTCCACGAATGCCTCATGGATCTCTCTCCTGATTGGCTGACACACAGCTGCGGTGCAATTAGCTCCCGCTGCTGTCAATCAAACTCAGTTATCCAAGCAAGAGAGAGAAGAGGTGGGCAGAACGGCAGCTCCGTGTCTGAATGGATATATGGAGCTGCATCTCGGCTCGGGTACCCCCATAGCAAGTTGCTTGCTGTGGGGGCATTTAACAGGAGGAAGGGACCAGGAGCGGCTGCCAGGGACCTGAGAAGAGGAGGATCTGGGATGCCCTGTGCAAAACCACTGCACAGAGCTGGTTAGTATAACATGTTTATTATTTTAATAAAAAAAAAAAAGAGATTTTACAATCTCTTTAACAGGTATAGTGAGCCTCGGTTCACACTAGGGCGACCTGTGAGGCGACCTGGTCGCCTCACAGGTCGCCGCAGGTCGCCTCCCATAGGGAAGCTGCGGACCCGTTCTAATAGGAGCGACACAAGTCGCTCCGACCTAGAAAAAGGGTCCGGAGCTTCTTTGGGGCGACCAGGAGGCGACCGCCATAGACTTCAATGTTATGAAGTCTGTGGCGGCCGCTCCGAGGTCGCGGCGCGCTGCTCGCACCGCGACCTCGGAGGTCGCCACCCGAAGTAGCGTCGCGGTAGTGTGAACCGGCGCTTAATCATTATTAAAATCTGCTTAAAAAAATAAAAATTCTCTTTCCTCTAGAAATTGTTTACCTTGGAATGTTATTAGATTTGACATACAGTATTTAACCATACACAGGCCCTTTGCAGTAATTACATATTAATAAGTTCCAATTATACATCAAAGCATTGTAAAAGTAAATATAACAAAAAAGTATCTAGATGTATCAAATTTGATGCACTATGATTCTATACTATAATATATATGTATGAAAATATAATAGCCTGTAACAGATATAAACCACTGTTTTAAGATATACAAGAGAATGAAAAATAAAGCAATTAGAACAGATAAAGTAAAAGAAAACCAGTTATGATTCATTATGTGAGGCAACTGTATTTTTTTACAGGTATCTTTCCACTGACAATTAGTTGTGTACAGAGAGTAAACGTGATGAAGGGACATTTTTTTCTTCAAACATGAGCTCAAAATGTACCCTCATCAATGATATTTAATAAGTTTGAAATAAAGGAAGATCTAGTTGCTTTCCCAGTCTAATAATACACCTTTTAGCAGACATAATAGTATGAAAAAAAATATATATTTCCTGTCTTCTGAACGGTTTTGAACCTAGTCCTTGCAATGCTAATTCGTGGTTTATGACAATATCAGACCCCAACACTAAAGACATAAAAGTAGAGATTTCCATCTAAAAATGTGCCACTCTTGGGCAAGTTATACATATGTAAAAGGGTAAAAATTGCATCACACGCTCTCCAGCACATTATGGAATAATTAGGGGCAAGTTTAGATATACAAGGTAGTTTATATTAGCATGTCAATAAGATTTTCTGTGCAGACTAGTAATGTACAATGAGAAGCCAAACAAGACCACTCACGGGCTATGAGCCATTGTCATAATATAAACAAACGAGAAAATAGGTTTGGATGATGTTTTTTGTCTTATTGTCATCATTTTTCTTGTGATTCAGCAAGGGAAAGTTAAGGGGTAAAAAGTTAATTAACAATCTGCTAAAGCCCCTGGTTACAAAAGAATAAGTCTCTAATTGTAGAAAAATCAGTTTCTAACCAGTTGCCTAAGTGAAAGTAAATTTCGGGAATCAAAAAGATGTTAAGTGGTAAATTGAATATTTCTATTGAGTATAAAGTTTGGCTCCCCCTTTTGAAAGGATCACCAAGAGAGATATGTACAAATGATAGGATGGTGGTCTCGAAACTGTGAAAAGGAGAAAGTAAAAGGAGGCTCCTGAAACTGAAGAAAGGCTACATTCACTTTCTTTGTGGACAAATTTTTTTGTACATTCTGGGTTCCCTGGTACTTTAACTAATATAATTAGCAGCTACAGTGCCTTGCGAAAGTATTCGGCCCCCTTGAACTTTGCGACTTTTTGCCACATTTCAGGCTTCAAACTCTCTTCAGAAGTTCAGTGAGGATCTCTGAATGATCCATTATTGACCTAAATGACTAATAATGATAAATAGAATCCACCTGTGTGTAATCAAGTCTCCGTATAAATGCACCTGCACTGTGATAGTCTCAGAGGTCCGTTTAAAGCGCAGAGAGCATCATGAAGAACAAGGAACACACCAGGCAGGTCCGAGATACTGTTGTGGAGAAGTTTAAAGCTGGATTTGGATACAAAAAGATTTCCCAAGCTTTAAACATCCCAAGGAGCACTGTGCAAGCGATAATATTGAAATGGAAGGAGTATCAGACCACTGCAAATCTACGAAGACCTGGCCGTCACTCTAAACTTTCAGCTCATACAAGGAGAAGACTGATCAGAGATGCAGCCAAGAGTCCCATGATCACTCTGGATGAACTGCAGAGATCTACAGCTGAGGTGGGAGACTCTGTCCATAGGACAACAATCAGTCGTATACGGCACAAATCTGGCCTTTATGGAAGAGTGGCAAGAAGAAAGCCATTTCTTAAAAATATCCATAAAAGTGTAGTTTAAAGTTCACCACAAGCCACCTGGGAGAAACACCAAAAATGTGGAAGAAGGTGCTCTGGTCAGATGAAACCAAAATCAAACTTTTTGGCAACAATGCAAAACGTTATGTTTGGCGTAAAAGCAATAAAGCTCATCACCCTGAACACACCATCCCCACTGTCAAACATGGTGGTGGCAGCATCATGGTTTGGGCCTGCTTTTCTTCAGCAGGGACAGGGAAGATGGTTAAAATTGATGGGAAGATGGATGGAGCCAAATACAGGACCATTCCGGAAGAAAAACCTGATGGAGTCTGCAAAAGAGCTGAGACTGGGACGGAGATTTGTCTTCCAACAAGACAATGATCCAAAACATAAAGCAAAATCTACAATGGAATGGTTCACAAATAAACATATCCAGGTGTTAGAATGGCCAAGTCAAAGTCCAGACCTGAATCCAATCGAGAATCTGTGCAAAGAACTGAAAACTGCTGTTCACAAATGCTCTCCATCCAACTTCACTGAGCTCGAGCTGTTTTGCAAGGAGGAATGGGCAAAAAATTTCAGTCACTCGATGTGCAAAACTGATAGAGACATACCCCAAGCGACTTACAGCTGTAATCACAGCAAAAGGTGGCGCTACAAAGTATTAACTTAAGGGGGCTGAATAATTTTGCACGCCCCAATTTTTCAGTTTTTATTTGTTAAAAATGTTTGAAATATCCAATAAATTTCGTTCCACTTCATGATTGTGTCCCACATGTTGTTGATTCTTCACAAAAAAAAATACAGTTTTATATCTTTACGTTTGAAGCCTGAAATTTGGCAAAAGATCACAAAGTTCAAGGGGGCCGAATACTTTTGCAAGGCACTGTATATAATAGTTCAGGGTGTTGGGAGCTGCCATACTCCCCATGCTGATATGTTTATTTTAAATGTTGCTGTTGATTCCAACTATCTTCCCTGCCATATGTAATGAAAGAGAACAGATTGAAATTTATGTAAAAAAAAACAAAAATAGGAATAGGTATAATAACTGTGCAGAAAGGGTAGAGAATTTTTGGCATACTTATGCTTTTCATGAAAGAAATTTTTGCAGACCTTAATATAAAGCGTGGATCATAACCCCTTTGCACCATTGTTGAATTTGAGAAATCAAAGGCAGGTAGCTACATACATTTGCTAGGGTAGACAATCTGCATACCCATCCAACACTAACTATTGTTGCACTGTGTCTTTAAAAACTCAATTCAATTGTACAAATGCTGCAAATGTGCAATTCATAATAAACAACCCATTTCCAATATAATAAATAGTGCAAATATGAAAATAAATATAAATAAATGTAAAAGTTCATAACTTGTGTCATCAAATAAAAAAACCTATTCTATATTGTGTAAACATAGCAATACGTGCAAATAGGGCTGAAACAAGACTCTTCACTGAGCAGACAGACTGTTCTGTGGCTTGTATTTGACCCTTTCACCACATATGAATACCATTAAATGTGTACAGATGGGGTTGTGAACGGCGCTACCTTTTAAAAGTGCACTTAGTGAACAAATAGATTCAGTGAGCTGTGGTATTAGAATAATTTACAATGTGCTTTAGTGCCTTTGTGTACTATGAATAGGATGAATATAAAATATAAAGTGCACATGTGACTCACAATTTTTAACAGAGACCGGTTGTAGTAAAATATATTTTATACGTTTGATAGTGCAAAGATACAGTGCAAAGTGCTGGTGCAAAGAAATCACAAAATTGAGAAAAGATAGTGACTTTTATTTAAAATTAAATATAGCAAGTGCAGTGTACATCCAATAAAAAAAAAAAAAAAATAGAAGTGATTGCACATTATGACAAAAACCATAAGGTATGTGCTACAGTGAGCGGGGGTGAAAAAAATAGGTAAAAGAGCCGGTCAATTTACAAGAGATTAAAAGCAAAATGAAGAGGCTCCGGGTTGCAGACACCAGCGTAACCGCTAGGTGTCGTACTCTGTATACAACCTGCTATGGCTTTTGCTGGGGGATACTGTTCAGGGGTTCCTCCACTCCTTCTAATTCTTTTTTGGTTTTGGTCTTTTTTGGTTTGGTTTGGTTTTTTTATTGGATGTACACTGCACTTGCTATATTTAATTTTAAATAAAAGTCACAATCTTTTCTCAATTTTGTGATTTCTTTGCACCAGCACTTTGCACTGTATCTTTGCACTATCAAACGTATAAAATATATTTTACTACAACCGGTCTCTGTTAAAAATTGTGAGTCGCATGTGCACTTTATATTTTATATTCATCCTATTCATAGTACACAAAGGCACTAAAGCACTTTGTAAATTATTCTAATACCACTGCTCACTGAATCTATTTGTTCACTAAGTGTACTTAATTTTAAAAGGTAGCGCTGTTCACAACCCCATCCGTACACATTTAATTCTTTAACCCTTTCGGGTTTGGTTGTTGGCAGCTTACACCGTATTATCAACCTACATTTACTATATATTCCATAGCGCTGGTCATCTCTGTCTAACATATAAATACCAACCTCTTACCCAAGTAATAAACTCCAGCTTTGTTCAATAAAGGCTTGTACACTGTGCACTCCTTTTTTAACTGAACATAGGGAACCACAAGCCTTGATAGCATGGACATGTAGTGGGTCAGCAAAACATTAATCGCAAAAGCTGCATAGTGTAAAACTACATACACCACATTATTTAGCTTGGAAAGGTATTTACAATATATAAAACAAACATAGCAGCATTACAGATGGACTGGCCGCAGGTCCTGGAGTGTGATGATGTCAGCTTTAGCCCCATCTGTTGTGTTTCGTCATAGGAAGATGTTCTCAATGGGGATCAGCAGACTATGCCGACAGATTGCTCTTTTATACACATTGCCATCAATAGAAGCTGCTCTTTACACATGGAACTATATTTCCAACAAATAGTCACAAAGGTCCACAATAATTTAGATTAATAAAATAAGAGAAATGTAATCTTAAATATATAAATAAATAATATCAATACATTTCATAAACATATATATATAAACAGTGTAGCGCAAAAGAAACTGTGATAATTAGCGCAATCTTAAGGCTAATGTGACAATAAAATATGCAAAAGAGTCCATATAATCAGTGTGAACTGGTATGAGTACCCAAAAAGGTTTTAAAAACATAATTCAATAGTCTAAATGCATATAAAGGTGAAGGAAAAAGTAGCTGGTGCAGATTGTGTCCAAATAACTGAACCATGATCACCAAGTGAATTGTGAACTCCCCGGATCAAATGGCTGCCATCACAGCAGCATTTGCACCTTACAGCAAACATGGAAATTTCTCTGGTTGTAAAACAGCTCTGTGTTTGCACTGACAGCTCTATGCGAAGTCCAACTGAGACTAAAGAAAGCTCCCCAGGTGCCCAAATTGATTTTTCCATAGTGTAGTAAGGCTTATTGATCCAATGGTATAAAACAGCATAAAAAAAGAGGTAAAATCACTCACATGAATAGCCACTGGCAACCCAGAATCAGACAGCGATGAGGTGTCAGCACCAAATCTCCTGCCCAGACGTGTTTTGTCCAATGGGACCGTATCAAGGTGTTTTATACCATTGGATCAATAAACCTTACTACGCTATAGAAAATCCATCTGGGTTCCTGGTGAGCTTTCTTTATTCTCAGCTGGACTTCGCAAAGAGCTTTCAGTGCAAGCACAGTGCTGTGTTACATCCAGAAAAATTTCCATGTTTGCTGTAAAGCGCACATGCTGTAGTAAAGGCAGCCATTTAATCCGGTGAGTTTGCAATTCATTCGGCGGTGGTGGTTCAGGTATTTGGACACAATCTGATCAATATTTCTATGTTCCCTGGAGTGGATGCACCAGCTACTTTTTCCTTCACATCTATATGCATTTGGACTATTAAATTATATTCTTGAAACCTTTTTGGATATTCATATCTAGTGACGAACATCGGACGGGGCGGTTTGCGAACACCATCCACAAACTTTCTCAAATGTTCGCGAACCGCAAGTTCGCGGCAGACCCCATTCACTTTAATGGCAAGCGAACATTAAAAACCTCCAGGTCATATTTGCAGCCACAAAATACTTACTAGCTGTGCACATATAGTCCGACAACATGGACACTGACATACCTGAAGTATTGCTATTGGGAAAGTTGCCATAATTTTTTTTTTTTCCAGCCAAAAAATGTATTTATTTTTTTTCTAAATCAGCCAGAACTGACAGTAGCCGGTAAATACATGTCAAATACATATAGGGTCCATTCACACATCTGTAAAATGGGTCCGCATCTGTTCCACAATTTGTGGAACGTTTACAGACCCATTGATTTTCAATGCCAGCCTGAAAAATTAGGCATTCACAGGATAAAGAAGTAAGTGTTGGCCAGTACAGGCCCCAAAAATTAGCCAACAGGCATTCACTTGACAGCAAATAACTTTGTATTCTGTGGCTGGAGGTACATTAGTCATTTACAGGATAAATAAGTAAGTGTCGGTCAGTACAGGCCCCAAAAATTAGCCCACAGGTGTTCACCTGAATGCAAAGAACTTGGTTTTCTGTGGCTGGAGGTACATTAGGCATACACAGGATACAGAAGTAAGTGTCGGCCAGTACAGGCCCCAAAAATTAGCCCACAGGCGTTCACCTGACCGCAAAGACCTTGGTTATCTGTGGCTGGAGGTACATTAGGCATACATAGGATACAGAAGTAAGTGTCGGCCAGTACAGGCCCCAAAAATTAGCATTAGCCCACAGGCGCTCACCTGACAGCAAAGAACTTGGTTTTCTGTGGCTGGAGGTACATTAGGCATACACAGGATACAGAAGTAGGTGTCGGCCAGTACAGGCCCTAAAAATTAGCCAACAGGCGTTCACCAGACACCAAAGAACTTTGTATTCTGTGGCTGGAGGTTGCTGTGTGGAGCAGGGACAGACTGTATAGGGACACAAATCGCGAGCTAATAGGTCCACAAAAGTCTTATGTCAGTGTAGGGAGAGGTTGCTGTGTGAAGCTGGGATAAACTGTAGCAATTAGGCATTCAAAGGTCATAAAAGGCCTTTTATGCTGCTGTATTTACCTAAGACAGGGACCATGAATTGTTATGGGTGGTGGCGGATATTTGTGGCCTGTCATGAGGAATTTGAATCAAACATGGTCTACTGGTCACATGTGTTGAATTCCTCCGCGATCCATGCCTCATTAATTTTTAGCAATGTGAGGTAGTCAACACTGTCGTGAGCTAGGTGAGTGAGCTTATCTGTCACGATCCCACCTGCTGCTCTGAACGTCCTTTCAGACAGGACACTGGACGAGGGGCAAGCCAACAGTTCCATTGCAAATTGTGCAAGCTCTGGCCAGAGGTCAAGCCTGCCCACCCAGTAGTCCAGGGGTTCATCACTTCTAAGAGCGTCCACATCAGCTGTTAACTCGATGTAGTCGGACACCTGTCGGTCTATGCGTTCCCTGATGCTGGAGCCTTTGCAGTCAACGCATAAGTTGCTGTAAGCCCAACACTCACCTAGGGACGATCCACTGGACAGGTTTCCATCCGTCCAGATTTGACAGGTCGGATTGGATCGGATGTCAGCGGACATGTCTCCGCTGACATCCGATGCCCCATAGACATGCATGGGGACCGTTCAGATCCACCAAATAAACGGACAGGCGGATCTGAACGGTCCACCTGTGTGAAAGGGGCCTAAGAAGGCACCTGGACTCCCATCACCGAGCCCAGTGGGAGCAACGCCTTTAGAACCCACAAAGCCACACTCCAGGCTCTCACCGTCCAGCCTCTTCTCCTTCTAATCTATCCTCACAATTGTCCTCCACTCCACCTTCCACCATGCCATCCTCGTTTTTCTAGAAAAAGGCAAGCTTCCGTGGCCCAAATGTTCGAGCATAAAAAAATGATGACGCCAGATAACCCTCTTGCCCAACTGTTGACCGCTGGCTTGTCGGAACTGATAGCACACCAACTACTGCCATATAAACTGGTGGACTCGGAGGCCTTTCGAAAATTTGTGGCCTTTTGTACACCACTATGGAAGGTCCCAGGAAGGAAATATTTCTTGCAGAAGAGCATCCCAGAGCTATATGGCCATTTTCAGTGGCAAGTGAATGTATCTCTGGCACACAGTGTCAGTGCAAAGATACATCTGAGCACAGACAGGTGGTCTAGCAAACACGGGCAGGGAAGGTATATAACTTTTACTGCCCACTGGGTGAACCTTCTGACGGCCGTCAAGCATGTAACCCGTTGCACCCGTGTAGATTTGGTTTTACCGCCACGGATTGCATGCAGGCCTAGCTCTTCTTCTCCTCCTCCTACTCCATCCTCCCTCTCCTCCTCGGCTGACCCCTCCTTTTCCACTGCTACCGTCTCTTCTGCTGTGCCGCCCAAGATCCCCAGAACCTATTCGACATGCCAGGTGAGACGTTGCCATGCTGTGCTGCGTCAGTTGTGCCTGGAAGCCAAGAGCCACACTGGTCCTGCACTCCTTTCAGCTTTGCGTTCACAGGCAGATCAGTGGCTAACACCACTCAATTTCACAGTTGGTAAAGTGGTGTGCGACAATGGTGCCAATCTGCTGAGCGCGCTGAAACAGGGCAAAATTACACACGTGTCATGCATGGCACACGTCGTGCAGCGATTCGTTGTCAGAAACCCTGGGGTCCAGGACGTCTTGCGGCAGGCCAGGAAAATCTCGGGCCATTTTAGAAGATCTTACACAGCCATGGCTCGCCTTGTTGACATTCAGCGGCGACACAACCTGCTCGTCAGACGTCTTATTTGTGACTGCCCGACGCAATGGAACTCAACCTTGTATATGCTTGATAGGCTGCTCCAGCAGAAACGTGCAGTTAATGACTACCTATACGAACTCTGCAGCAGGAAAGGTTCTTGGGAGTTTGGGTTTTTTTCACCGCGCTAGTGGCTGCTCATGCCTAACGCATTCAGACTTCTGAGGCCATTTGATGAGATCACCAAACTGGTCAGTGACATCGTACCTTATGCCTTCTTTCTGGAGCGTGCATTGCATCGTGTCATTGATCCAGCCATCGAGGAAGTCACAATGCTGGATGAATATAGAAAGCATATTATAGTGGATTTGTATTGTGCAGCATTGTGACTGGTGAGCGGTTCTGCAGCGATACTACAACTACAAAGAGTGACAAACGCAATTAGAAAAAAGTATTATAACTGGTGTGATAGACCAGTGGCCCCCCAAAATGACAGATTGAAGCGGGGGTATTATATAACAATATACTTTCATAATAGTGTATTTGGGTACTGCAGAAATTTTGCCTCTGCATCATCGATGTCACCTTCCCCACCACTAACATTAGATATCTTGGAGTAGGCAGGGACCAACCTCCTTGGGCTGATCTGGGTACTGTCGTCACACTGCTGAGTGGCGGGTGTTGCTACCTCCTCTTCCTGATCCGATGCCAAGAATGGCTGCGCATCATAAATGTCTTGTGATGGATCAGAAAATAATTTCTGTGACTCAAGCGGAGGGTATATGGTGGTAGTGTTGGTGGTGGTGTCTTTGGGGGTGCACACAGCAGAGAGTGAAGAGGGTGCAGATAGGGAGGATGAGGAGGGTGCAGAAGAGGAATGCTGAGTGAGCTTCTCAACCAAGTCTGGTGCATCCTTTGACGTAATCGAACGCACCTTCTGCAACTTCCCACTTTGGCTCCGGCCGGGTGCTCCTGCTGTACCCCTACCACCCCCTGTGGAAGGGCCTGCCTCTTCCTCTGCCTGTCATTTTTTAAATGACCCTGTGACAAAAGTCTCTATATGCGATACGCTGGGGGTGTAATTTCAAAGTTAACGACACCCCCAGCTCAGATCGCATATCGCAGTGCGATCTGACAGTTTGCACAGAATCGGATTTCACTGGTGTGAACCACCATGCGATCTGATTCTGCTGCGGACCAAAAAAGGGTCCTGTGCGTGTTCACTGTGATTGCGGTGCAAATTCAACCATACAAACTGTATGGCTGAATTTGCACCTCACAGACATCGCATGTAATTTTAGGAGCAATTTTTGCAGTACACAGCAAACCACTCCCTACAGAATGTAAAAGGGCAGACAGATCAGGTCTATGTATAAGGTAGGGGCTATGTCCACGTGCTGAAATGTCTCAGTTGGCTGTCCTGTACCACCTGATGGATGTGTCATGGAAAGAATATGGCCACCGCGAACATCGCCATATGTTCGCATGATCGGCAGACAGCGAACGGGCATACCGCAAGGCCATCTCTATTCATATCAGTTCACACTGATTATATGGACTTTTTTGCATGTTTTATTGTCACATTAAGCTTAGGATTGAGCTAATTATCACAGTTTCTTTGGTGCTACACTGTTTATATATGCAATTTTAAGGTCTGTTTACTACCTTTCATGTTAGCTGCCTATTTAGATTTAGCACAGCACAGATTTTGGCACTGTTTTAAATTTCATCAAATAGGCTGCCATCCTGTGACCAGATAAGTATTTACAACGTATGCATGGTTCCATGTAAAAAAAGGTGCCTCCGTTTACATATCAATTGTCAATCGATACCATACATTAAAAAACAATTTCAAAATAAGGCTAAAAAATTATAAAATGCATTAAAAAGATATATATAAAATTAAAGCAGTAGTTACGTCATTACAAAGAAAAATGTCTGATCCTTCTGCAATGTAATATCATATTGTGTTAGTATGCATTTTCTTTAGTTACACTTTCAAGCAGCCTTTCTCAACCTTTTTAACACAGAGGAACCCTTGAACTATTTTTTCAGTCTCAGAAAACCTCTGCTGAAAATGACTATATCTACAACTCTGTATACCCATTACATATGATATATGTTCTAACAAGAGATTAGACCATTGTGATATGCATGTACATTGTATTACGTTTGGAGTGATTGGGTTTGCGGGGTTTTTTTTGCAGCAAATTATGTATATACCTTTACTGTATTTTCACAAAAAAAAGTCACAAAAAAAATCTGGCGAAATGACAGGAGAAATTGTATAGCCTTTACTATATGTAGTGGGGTGGATTTACTAAAGGCACATAGGGTGAGCACTTTGCAAGTAAAGTTGCTCCAGAGCTTAGTAAATGAGGGGAAGCTCTGCTAACTTCCATCATCCAATCATATGCAAGCAAACATGCTAATTTTTTTCCTTGCATATGTTTGGGTATTCTTTGTAAAGTGAAGCTTTACCTCATTTACTAAGCTCTGGAGCAATTTGCAAAGTGCACAGTCTATTTGCCTACTATAGGCAAAACTTTTTTTTTTTAAATTTTGGATAGAGTAAGGGAAGAATGTTTTAGTTTCTATTTTTTGCCATCTGTGTCCCCTTTGGAAGCTGTCCTCTCTATTATTTTTCTGGGGAAAACCCAAAATTTGGGATTTTCTTTGACTTCCACTTTTAATGGTAATGGTAAACAGAACAATTAGAGAGTTATATTTTAAGTGAATGAACCCCAATAATTTTCATATTTCCATATTTATGTTTCCATGCATTATGGTTGAGAGAACTGATCCAAAAGGCAGAGAATACTCAAAATTGGCTATTATATTTTTACATTCCTTAAATACTGCATGCCTAGACCACTGCTTAATAACTGCATGCATTTAATTAATTATTTCCTTCTGTGAATTTACTTTATTGCCTTTTCATGTGGTATTTACCGAGTGTTTTGAGCTTTTTATGGTAAATACTGCAAAATGGCATAGTGGATTGACAGTTTCAGGATCGTATGGGATATTTAGAAAAATTGTGTCTGGACACCTAGATAACGCATGCAATCTGGTTTATTGAATGGAGCCCATGCAACAATTCTGGGGCATGCTAATGGGAATTAGCAAATACATGTAAATTGGCTAGACTTGCTAATCCTCCTTAGCATTCTCTAGATGTATGGATTTTCTATGAGTCTCACCTCTATTTAGAGACCATAATGGGGTATTTTACGGCTGCTCAAAATAAAAGAACCTTTATTCAGAAGAGTAATAGCCTAAAGAACATTCATTTTTACCCAATTTATAATGTACATGCAGGTTCCCTGGATAAATGGCTATGCAAGTTTTTTATAAATAGACCCAAAACACATTATCACTAAGTCATTTTTACCCTGCCTTTTGTGTCTTTCCAATTGCAATTTCCAATGCCCAAATCATTTATAAAGCTTCCTGAACTTTACAATTGGTAAACTGTCATGCGAAGACTAGGAAAAGATAAACAGAATATTGATGTCAGTCTGGGGGGAGAAGAAAAAAGCCTAAGAAAAGAATACTAATGCAGCCACCACATCTAATAATTGGTAAGCTACAATATATTACATTTTTGGTTTTGGGTTTAGTACTGCTTTAGGTGGGTTAGAATGTCTTTAAATTGTTGTGAGTCTGTGTACACTATCCAGGCTGACCAGATAACCAGATAATGATATAATGCATATGGAAAACTTATTAGCAGTTTACTGAGATGCCACTTAATAATTTATCAATAAGTACTGTATTTCCAACCATTCAATCAACATAGCAACTCAAGACGATTTACAGTATCTATAAATCAAACAGTCAGGGGAGAAGATGTAAAATGGACCCCTTGGCCGCTGAAAGTGATTATGGAAGCATGATCCTGGGGGAGATTACAACATGTTCTTGATAGACTCTATTATATATGCTAATGATCAGGTCCCAAAAGCATTTGATGAGTTGGCAGCCCCATCAAATATGGAGGGTAGTGCCAAAGATCATTTTGACATCTCCAGCAGATAAGTGGGTGATAAGGATATATGAATTTAGAACCTGTCAAATACCATCCTATCAATATTTTGAAGCTCTTTACTCTGACCTTACATGACATAGAAAGTTTATGTGTTTTTACGAAAATTCTATCCCATGCCCCTCCAGTAATAGGAAGTCACAATTCTCTGACCCATTTTTCAGTTTTCATTGGGAAACGGATTGACATCTTGGTCAGGGTTAGTGTATACAACACGGAAATTGTATTTTGGGGGTATGTGTTTGATACACATAGCTCTTCAAAAAAATGTTAAGGGTCTATGTGCCGCAGAGCTTATATGTAGAGTGCAGTAGAATCTCTGTAGCTGCCTGTATGCCAATCAAGGACTTTTAGAATGTGGGTGTAGAGATTGAAATAGTAAGAAACAGATCAATAGGTTATTAGAGATAACATGTCGTAACTTTGGCCAGAAAGTTCTATTCCATCCTAGAATTGAAGGAGAATGAAGACCATCTGGGAATCTTGAGCTTTTTTTTAGTAAGGAGGAGAGATCAATAATTTTGATGCCAGCACCACAGGGTGCTATAAACAGGTAAAGGCAAAGTGATCTGATTTCCAAGACTAGAAGGAGAGACACATGAAGCTGAAAAACATAACATTCTTTAACATAGAATTAAAATTAACATAAACCTGGTATCTTTCCTATTGTTCTGCTACTGATATATACCTTCCTTGCACTGCCAGCCCCCTCATTTCCTTGCCAGAGCCTTGAAAAAAAAATCCCCGTGCAAGCCTTATGTCAGTTTGAGACAGGGCTTGGAACCTTTCCCCCACCCACATGACAGTGCTTGGGTGTATGTACAGGCCACTCATGAGCTGAGCACTTCATCATGGACAGAAGGCAAAATGATGACATGTTAGGATGAATACAACAGAGCTAAGAAAGCAAATTGAAGGTAGTTTATGGTAGCTTCTAAGGGTGACATGGCTCTGGATAGTTTGGAAGCTCATTTCAACTACCCTATGGCACAAAATGGCTCTTTATTAGACTTATTGTTTATTTTTCTTTTAAATATACAAATACACGAGGAAAAAACACAATTGTAGAAAACACTAAATAAATTATTTTTATAATCCTAATTACGCACCCTAAAAAACATACCCCTAACTTAAAAAAAAAAAACTTAGTTGTCAATAGTGCAATCAATTATTATCAACGCCGCTCATCTTAGTCACAGGCTCTCCATTTTTATAGCATCCTAAAGTGCAGAGTATTAGGGAAGTGTAGAGAAGGAAAGTAACTACGATGGAGGGGTACCTCTAAAGAGACAGATTACTTTAAGGACTTGAATATAATAAAAAGAAACAAATATGTTATTCATAAACTTCTTTTGTGTTCTAAATGAATTAGGAATTTTTTTTCACATTAAAGGTTGAATCTATTTTCTATAACGACAAATATGGCCTCCGTTGCTTGTAATTATCCTGTTTTCCCTGTTTCATGGTCAACAAAAATAATTCTTCCTATGTAAACATTGCCGGTTAATAAAAAAAAAAAATAAACAGGCACAAAACAGAGGTGAAAATGTTTAAAACCTTAGCTTGACAGGACTACAGCTTCTAGCTGTCTATCTCAGCTAGTGTCTGCCCTCCAGGATTAGATATGTGACCTAGTTGTAGCAGTATGTCTATAAATTTGTTTTCCTCATAGAAGATGCTGCAAGTTTATGACAGTTTGAGAGGCTCTGAACTAAATACTGAAGGATACTGAATGAGGTTTGACAGTTGTAATATGTTATTGGGAACAACTGCAGTTTACCTAAAAAAAACTTTCATTTTACATAGCTCATGCTGTCTAGTTTGTTTTAGTAAACAAAACAGTTTTAAAAACATGTTGAAAACATGTCCACCAAAAATATATTTCTGGAGTTTGTCCTAGTTTCTAAAACTTTTTTTATTTTTGTTGGAGAAATTGATTTAATAGCTCGTGATAAAGGTAAAAATAGAAGCCTACAAGTTTAAAAACAAAAAGATCTTGTTTTCTTTAGTTTTGTCTTGTTTGTAGTTACTGTTGTGTAACTTATATTAAACATTCACAAAGGTATCTTACTAGGAGCAATCAATTTCTTGAATTTTTTTTTCAACAATCTACAGTAACATTTATATGATTCATTGCTTATCAGACTCCACCTTGCCAATGGCATAACGAAAATAATGACAATGGTAAATTTTCTTTAGGTTTCTGTTGCCTTCAGGCCTATTATTTTTATCAAAATTAAATATACCCTCTTCTTGAAAGGAGTTAAAGTCTATCTATTCTCTTAAATACACTCATCAATTTATAGTTCTTGGATGAGGAGAAGAACAAACTGATCAAAATTTGCTTCATATACCATGTACGGCTGTATATTATTGTTTAACAACATCTCATATTTGTTCAACAGTTGTATGATTGTCCATTTGAAAACTCAATAAAAACTTTATTGCTAAAAAAAAAAAAAAAAAAAAATGCTTCACTGAAGATTTGTGTAAAATGGAGAAAAAAAAAAAAGAATTATGAATTTCCATCTTGTTAATAATCTAAGGAGTCGTCAATTATGCACAAAGACACTTAACTAAGCTATGTTGTTTAGCTTCTATAAAGAATTGCCATCTTTCAAGAGAAGTTCACAAAGTGAGTCAAGTTCATAAAGTGCAGCAAGTCAGAATATATAGAAATGAAGGTTCGACGGCAAGAGCATAAATCAGAGGGGATAATGGACACCCCTGCTGTATACTCCTGGGCAATAGAAAGGGGCTGGAGACTCTGCCATTGACAAACACCCTAGCTACAGGAGCCTAGTATATAAAATATGAACTCCAAAAATACTTCAGTGACTAGGGGAGGGAATATTCGCTGGAAAGCACATGGTAGCGCAGGGCATTTATCCTCCGGGTAGATGGATTAAAACGACTAAGGGAAAGGGGTTGAGGAAAAATATGGTAAAGTCCAGTGAACACCCAGCAGAGAGTCACTTGAGGTGTCCACCATAATGTAAGAAGAAAGAGACAAAATGTAAATGAGTAGAAATGTCTCCTTTGCCACACAATAAAAGAGGGTGGGGGTTGAAGATAATTCAGAAATAGTCAGACCACAGAGGTAAACACATGGATCCCAGGCGATTTATAGGTTGATGAAGGGTCATCCAATAGGACAACAGTGGGGATCTCGTCTTCTATTGGTATTCTACCATTAAAAAGAGGTAGGCCCACAGCAAAGAATTTCTTTTTTTAATTTCTTTGCTCTGGGCCTACCTCTATCTAATGGAAGAATACCAATATACTGTAAGATCCCCACTGCAGACTTGTGATCTCCTGATTATTCCCTATGAGGAGTGGCCGATTTGAGGCTTTAGGTAACCAGTGAAGTGGAGCACACGTGGTGTGGTGAAGGCACTTTCATTTATTGAAGAATTTGGAGAAAATCATCAGGAGATGGATGAATAAACTTTGTTCAGCACTACACTGTATGCAAAGACACGTGGTGTTATCTAGCATTAAGGAGCGCTGCTAAATGTTTATATTAATTAAAGTGTACTATGCCATATTTTTTAAACGCTATAACTTTTGTTATAACCAATCAATATAAGCTTTTTGGGATTTTGTTATCCAAAAATATGTAGCAGAATACAAATTGGCCTAAACTGATAAAGAAATTAGATTTTTTTCAATTTTTTTTATTGAATGTGTAGAGCAGAAAGTAAACATTTTTTTTTTATTCCTTATTATATTTATTTTTTATTATTAATTTATTTATTTATTTTATTTTGTTGATCTTTTTTTTGTTTGGTTTTGAGGTGATGAAATACCACCAAAAGAAAGCTCTATTTGTGGGAAAGAAAGGACATCAATTTAATTTGGGTACAACATCGCACAACAGTGCAATTGTCAGTTAAACAACGCAGTGCCGTATCACAAAAAATGACCTGGTCATATGGGGGTAAAACCTACCAGACCTGAAGTGGTTAAACCCTACAGACTAAGCCCAGGATGCTATTAAAGTTCATGTGCTTGTAAAGGCAGGCATCACAATACTTTTGACAATATAGTGTATGTCAAATCAAAATTATGTCTCATGCCAATATGATAGCTAATTGGTGTTACCATCTTGGCATTGGATGTGTAATATACAGTACATGATTACTGATACGTTGGCGAAAGTGGCGTATCGTCTTGCCTACGTAATAGGCCCCGCATCGGCAGAGCACAAGATAGACCACCCTTTTCGTTTGCTGCTTGCCAATCCCTTTGTTCTATCATAGTGACTATGCACCAACCTATTGCTTAAAGATCTGGATCTTTATAGACAATTTCAGGGCATGAATTAACATGTTTTGAGATAACCTCATCTTCTGTAAGAATATACCAATATCTATGTACCACCTCATAAATCTGTTGATGTTGTGAAAAATGTGTTCATTTTTTTTGGTAAAATGGGAAGATCAACCTATGAATAAATAAATAAACAAAGAGCTGCCACCTGCCAAATAATAGAGGGCCCTCTGATGAAGTCCGTGACGATGCGCGTAAGGGCGTGACCACGTGGCTCTGTTAAGCACCTACGGACTGTCATTACCATCTATCACTTCGTTCTACTGCTGGTCGGTGATTGGGTGAGGATGTGTGATGCAGGTCCTGCCGTCCCTACGGCTTGATATATGCTTTTGTTTTACAATATTGCTGTAAGTGTAATGTGTGAGGGGGGTTTATATGGGAAAATAAAGTTAATATCTTACTACACTATGAGCAGCTCCCTCCCCTTTTTACTTATCTTACATGTCCTATGATTGGAATTGGTTCTGGAATTTTGGGTGGATAGTGTGGTTAACAATCCTGGTGATCCCCCTCTTTTTTTTGATTGAAGAGGAATGGTGGGGAGAGATTTGCTGATTCCAGGATAGCTGATCCTATCCGCCTAAGTATATCTATTTTGGGGTGGCCACTGAGGTCCCAGCTGCACCTGAGAGAAATGTTATGCCTTTGACCCATTGATTTCTGGTAAGTGCGGTACCATTGGGAGAGGCTGCACGTGGTGTGGTGCAGGACTATCTATATAATTTATAAGAATCCCCTCACATGGTGTACTTCAGGATCATCCCATATTAAATGGACTGCATTTATCAAGCTTTGTTTTTATATATATATTGTATTTTTTATATATATATATATATATATATATATATATATATATATATATATATATTTATTGTTGCATTATAAGTAGTCCCATTTACTGCATATTCCTTTTACTGCATATTTCAATTATTTCATTCATTTATTATTTGTGGCCTTTAATTATAGGTCATATCATTGTTGATCATTATTTATGTATGATGCTTTAGATATGTGGAAATAAATAAATAAATGAATAAATACATAAATTGACATTAGTAATCTGTGATTTACTTCCTGATGACGCGGTCTCGCGAAATGCATTGAGGTTGGTCCGGCCTGCTGTAGACTTCCTGTTCGTCACTTCCGCCTGATTGTTGGAACGCACTGTGGAACGCACGCTGATCGAGTGGCGTTCATACATTGTTCTCTGCACTTTGGATGAGCTGGATGGCACAATTTCATGTGAGTGAACTTCTTTAATAAAAAAACTTTTTTCCTGCAAAAATGATATTTCACTATTCTATGCCTTATTTTCTTCTGGGAAATGTTATCCATACCCTAAATGGGAGAACAAATAGGGAGGCTTACTGAAGATATCCAGGGTGAATAAAGAGGGGAAGCCTTCACTATCACTGCTTATCCAATGGGAGCTGACCTATATATTCAGAGCTAATTGGGCCCTGGTAGCCCTAGGATTTCTGGTGAGTCACCCCTGAACTATTGGGTGAAAGATTTTTTTGCATGCACCAGCACTTTAAAAGGATTTAATCAGCACCTTATTTACACTTTATATGGTGGATTTCTTGACATGGAGAAAAATTGTTGCTGCACTTTATGATTTACAGGACTGGATGACATTTGTATATATATATATATATATATATATATATATATATATATATATATATATATATATATATATTACATATTGGTTCTAACTAGCATTTTGCATGTAGTTTTATTCACACTATTGCACAGTCCAGATTATTATAGTATATTTAAATTCACAATATCCACATTATTGTAATTTATGCAAATCACAGATTACCGATGTCAATTTATATATTTATTCATTTATTTATTTCCACATATCTAAATCACTATTAGATTCAGCGCCTCACACTGTTAACTGCATATCATTTTGGCTATCCAAAATTGACGGCGGCTGTATCTAATAATATTCACAATTTAGGGAGGCGCCATCCTTTCCAGGTTTTCATATATCACCAATATACCGAAGCCACCCCAAAATGGATGTCCTGTAGGGGGCCAGATGATCACATAAAACCTCTGCACGTAATTTTTTAGTTCTCTAGATAGGTTTAGCTGTGGTGCATGTGGGGAGTTATATTAGTGTGATATTCTCTCATTATTTGGCTCGAGTAGAGGTATGCAGATTATTCTGTACCTTGCTCAGACTCTTTTTTCATGAGGGCCTTAACTAACCCACTAATTTTAAAATAAAGTCAGTTCCCTATATGTTTTTTCTTTTGGTTTTGTTTGGATTCTTTCCCCACAGGGTGGGCTGCCTTTTCCATGCTCAGACCTCAATCGTCCAAGTTGGGGGGTTGGCTGCCCACTCCTGGACATGGATCACTATTTAAGAGTTCGGCTTTGAGCATATATTCATTTTCTTGTTTTATGTTTAGCTTATTATTTTATTTGGCCTCTATTTCGTCAATCCCATTGACCAGGGTATTTTGAAATAGAGCTAGGTCTCTAATTAGATATTTTTTCTTGGGGGGGAGGGGGTATGCTCTTTTCCATCTCCAGTTACTGGGGCTCTACTGCTTGATGGGGGACTAGATATGGCCTAACCACATGACATTCTTGACTATCAACTATTTACCACTATGACCTTAATAAACGTTGGATCCTCTAATGTAATGTGATTTAATACCCCCCCCCCCCCCCCAGAAAAATGTTCACATTTTGTATAACATGCATAAACACCATGCATAAAGTTCATGTGCTTTTTCTATAGGAGACCCACTTTAAAAAATGATCTGCTCCATCCATGCCTACCCATTACTATGTTAAATGGTACCTCTGCAATAATCCACTTAGTAAATCTAGGGTTTTGGCAATCTATTTATTTATTTATTTATTTATTTTGGGTATGTTTTTCTATACCGTTACTGGGGCTCTATTGCTTGATGGGTGACTGTTCCCCTGGGATAGATATGGCCTGACCACATGACATTCTTGACTAATCCTGCAATAATCCTCTTAGTAAATCTAGGGGTTTTCATGCTTTTCTCTCCCAGTCTCAGATGTTTAAGAGGTAAGTGATCCAGGGGAAGATATATTATTTTAAAATGTAAAGTTGATAATATGCCGTTCACTCTGATTAATGTCTACCTTGCTCACCAGGGTCATGCTCTCCTGAATGAATTGTACCCACTGGCCAAAAGGAAGTGTAGTGATGGGAGAGGACTTAAATATATCACTGGACCCATCAAGAAACACTACTTCTATCTCCCCTCATTTCTCCTAGGCCAAACCTAATTGGCATATAAGACACGACTGCATGAATTTCAACTACGTAGTTGATCTGTGGCGGTTGCTTCACCTCACTGGCCATGACTACACTTGTCACTCTTTAGCCCATGCCACTTATAGTAGGATAGATTTGTTCCTTGTCTCCCATATACTCAGTTGGATCCTCAGATGTCTATTTGCTCTAAACTCTGGTCAGATCATTTTTCCCTTTTTTTTTTTCTTACCACACCAGCAGCCTTGTGTAGGTTAAATGAAGCCCTCTGAAAAGATGGATTGCTGTTAGTCGTGCGGTCTCTCAATTTTTTTGGATCACACCCTGGGCATGACAGCACAATCAATTAAGTTGGTAGCTATGAAATGTGTCATCAGAGGGACCCTTATCTTTGAGGATTAAAAAATAACATACTGCAGAAGAGATCACAAAGATTTTGAAATAAGTTCAAGTTAGAGCTCCGCCATAAACGCACCCTTGAGGCTGACTTATTCCAGCAGCTTGAATGGAAACGCAAGGATCTCCATCAGTTACTAGATCAGGAGTATTCTATGCATAAGGATTGTATTCATAGAACAGGGTACAAGTTTGGTAATAGGGCAAGGAGACTGTTAGCTAGGTCAGTTCATATGAAATTAGGATGCGCATACATCCCTAAACTCTGTTGTGCTAAAAGGGGCCTGGTGCACTCATCTGAAGATATCGCTTTGGTTGTTTATTACTACATAACTCTTTATAATATCTCTAATCCTCCTACGGCTCCTGCTAATACACAGGTCAAGATGGATGCCAAATCCTCTTTGGACATAGAGAGAGCTTTTCCTGCCAGCTCTGCACTCCATGGGCTCCTCCTGAAGTGAGCACTGTGCCCTGCTATGTCCACAGGACCGGCATCTCCAACACCATATGTCCCCCATTATTGTTACGGGGCTGACCTCCTTGGGTCTAAGGAAGATGAGGCAGGGTTTTAGGTTTGCCCTTGGTGCGGATTCCCGATGCTTGGCAGGCCCGAGCAGGTCCTCCACCACGGTATATCTTTCGACCAACTCCACCAGATGGTCCGTGGTTGCAGAGTCTCCAACACTGTAGGTCACCTGCCAGGTCATCTGCCAGGGATGGCAGGGACCGGTCCATTACCACCCATTTGACCATTTGCAGGCCTGTCAACTTGTCTGGTTGCAGCCATTTTTTGACCAGCTGCACCAGTTCACGCATTTAGGACCTAAGTGGTTGATCCGCTTGGTACCTCCAGCAGTGTACCCTCTGAGTCCCAGATGGTCATGGTCACCCTCAGGCAGGCCATGTTCTCTGCCTTCAGATGTTCACAGTCCCTGATGTGCTTGGTTGGCAGGTCAAAGTAGGCCTTTTGCGGGTCTTTTTAAGAAAAAGGGAGATAATGCCAGCCCATTGGTCACAGGGCCACCCCTCTCTCTCCGCTATCCTTCCAAAAGTAGTGAGAAAGGCCTCCACATCATTGCTGGCTGTCAGTTTCTGCAAGAAATGTCTGGCCCTCATGGATACTTGGATGCCAGCGGCAACGACCACCTGCTTCTGTCCCTGAGCCAGACTCTGCACTGCCTCCTGCAAGGCAGCCATCAAGAAGGATGACCATGATTATGGTATATAAATAAGAAATGATGACATGTTGGAATGTACATGGGTTATTTTGACTTAAGAGTTTACTGTTGTATTGCTAAGACTGGGGGTGCACTGGCGCAAAAGAAGTTAGAGGGATACCAACAATATCTATCATATGGGGCAGATTATGGAAAATCTATAGTAGCGTGGCACATATATAATCCATAAAGTCCATGAAAAACAAGTCTTTTCACACTTGAAGGCGGCTCTGTCCCAAGTAAGAAGAGGAACTTGCAGTGAACTGTAAAAGAAAGGCAGGCGCCACTCTAAGTGTAGTAGGACTCGTATTTATTGGAGAAAACAACACACTATATACTCACAAACAAGTAAAATTAGACAGCAATGGATATTTGGCTGTAGAGTTCATCCGGAAGATCGATAGATCCGGGTGCCTGTGGAAGAAAATCCAACCAATCCGCTGTATGGTCCGCTGGAGCCGATGGAAAACGGCGTGACCCGAACCCAGGGGACACTGTCGGGGCTTCAGGCGGCGTACTTCCAGCTAGAACATAGAGCGCGATGACGTTGGCAGGCGACGCGTTGTCGGAGCATGCGCTCCTTCCTCAGGCCTCTATGGCGCCATCTTGGAGAAGGGAATTATATAGGGAAAACTACTAGACTTCCGCTGGCTCCTAAACTTAGACTATTAGCCCATTACTGCTCAACAGCAACCACCTATGCGATTATCATAGCTGGGAGTGAGACATGAGCAATTCTATATTAAAACACACTAAAGGATTATACTGTAGAATTAAAACAATGTTCAATATGGGATAAATACATGCTGTTAATGGGTCAACATACCAAAAACCAATCTTTGGGCACACTGTCACTTACAAAGAAAATTATATAACTTAAAAATTCCTATAACGATCAATTATGCAAATAAAAATAATAAAAAATAAATAAAAAAAAAATAATAAAAAAAAGGAGAAATATAAAAATATAAAAATACAAAAATAAAATGATAAAAATAATGAATACTTAAATATAAAAAATGATGAAAATAATAACAATAATAAAAATAGAATGTGTGTATATTTATGAAAATTAAGATTAAAATTATTTTCAACATATGCAAAGTATATATAATTAGTAGAAAAGAGTGTTCGTCTACATGCACATGCGCATGTATGTACATGCAAACCCCATAATTAATATCATAATAAATATAAATATAACATATCATTTGATTTAAAATGGATTAAAATCCTAACTTACGTGGATGTGTGTAAATATATAAAATATATAAAAAATTAAAAATTAAAATTATAACTATATATAATATATACAGTATAAACATAAATATAAATATAAATATAAATACACACACATATATATATATATATATATATATATATATATATATATATATATATATATATATATATATATATATATAAAATGCATACCAAATTCATAAAAGGCCCTGCTTACATATATGCACATAAGTACATACACATATGCAAATATGAAGCCTACCGTATAAAAGAACACACACATATACCTCGCGTTAGGGGTTTATCCACATACATATACACCCATATGCATGCCCATGGCCAAACATGAATCTGGATGAGGGAATGGTCCTATACCAATGTGTTAGTTTCTACCTCCTCATTGAGCCCCCCAGGTACCAGAGTATCCAATGTATAGATCCAAAAAGCTTCTCTCTGGCATAGCCATTTGTAACGTTGGGCTGTTGAGGGGGTGACTGGTATGGATTAAAAAATCCAAACTCTCAGCCCTAGGGAAGAATGATCATGGTGTGTCATTGTTGAGGCAGGGGAGGATAAACACAGTGTTCCCCGCCACTTCTTGACACACCATGATCATTCTTCCCTAGGGCTGAGAGTTTGGATTTTGGAATACCAAAGGTAGTTGTACTCTCTTGTAGTTTATATTGGTCCCTGTAATATGTATATAGTAAGGTATATATCCTCCAGGTAGTAGTTGTACTCTCTTGTAGTATATAGTGTTCCCTGTAATGTGTATATAGTCTATATACATATTACAGGGAACACTATATACTACAAGAGAGTACAACTACTACCTGGAGTATATATACCTTACTATATACATATTACAGGGACCAATATATACTACAAGACAGTACAACTAGGCTCAGGCAGGAGTATATACCTTACTATATACATATTACAGGGAACACTATATACTACAAGAGACAACTACCTGGAGGATATACCTTACTATATAAATATTACAGGGAACACTATATACTTCAAGAGACTCTTGTAGTATATAGTGTTCCCTGTAATATGTATATAGTAAGGTATATACTCCAGGTAGTTGTACTCTCCTGTAGTATATATTGGTCCCTGTAATATGTATATAGTAAGGTATATACTCCAGGTAGTTGTACTCTCTTGTAGTATATATTGGTCCCTGTAATATGTATATAGTAAGGTATATCCTGCAGGTAGTAGTTGTACTCTCTTGTAGTATATAGTGTTTCTTGTAATGTGTATATAGTCTATATACATATTACAAGGAACACTATATACTACAAGAGAGTACAACTACTACCTGGAGTATATACCTTACTATATACATATTACAGGGACCAATATATACTACAAGAGAGTACAAATACCTGGAGGATATACCTTACTATATACATATTACAGGGAACACTACAAGAGACTCTTGTTTGAGGTACCAAAAAAAATAAATATCGCCTTATCGATAATTTGCATTTATATTCTCGTGGGTGATTGTGTAGGCAGGGGGCCCCAGTGCACTGCATTGCCCAGGGGCCTATAAGGCTCTTAACCTCCCTGGCGGTATGATTATGTCAGGAATTACATACCAAAAGCGGTACAATTCTTTTCATGGAAATTTGGCATTATGTATTATAGGCCTACAATTCTTAGTAATTACTGACTTAAACCTGACCAAAACAAGACTCCCAGATGTGATAAATTATAATCGAATCAATAATATTATTTTATTATTTAATATATAATATATATAATAAAATTATATTATTGATTAGATTATAATTCATGCATTATATATTATATATAGATATATGTGTGTGTGTGTATATATATATATATATATATATATATATATATATATATATATATATATATATATAGATATATAGATATATACACACACATATATCTATATATAATATATAACGCATGAATTAGAATTGAATCAATAATATAATTTTATATATATATATATGTGTGTGCATATATATATATATATATATATATATATATATATATATATATATATATATATATATATATATATATATATATATATATATACACACATATATATATATATGCATATATATATCGGTATATATATATATAATATAAAATGTGTTTTGTGTAACGTTTTTTTTTTTTTTTTTTTAATTTCCCTCCCTAGTTCCGCTCCCATGCAGCATTGCTGCTGCAGGGAACGGAACTAGGAAGTGATCATACCGACAGAGGGACGGAGGAGCGGCGGGACTCTCGGCTGGCGGTCGCAGCAATGAGAGATCATCGCTGGATCGCCAGGATAAGGTAAGGGAACACCGCTGCGCTCTCTGCAATCCACCCCGAGCGTGACTCGGGGTTACCGCTCCTGATATGAAAAATCAACCCCGAGTCACGCTCGGGATTACCGCCTAGGTGGTTAAGATGGCACTGTCCAAATTAATATATAAAGTGCTTAAAAAAGTGTGCAAGTGCGCCAATAAAAGACCATAGTATAAAAAGCCCTTATATAAATCTATAAAACAGTATGCTTCTTCCAGGGTTAAATGATAAAATTAGTGTCCAAAAGGGTAAATAGTCCAATTAAATCAAATAAAATAGAATATAAAGTGTTTCGTTGTGCTTTCTATCTTCCTCCACCTTTATTTCCCCGTGTCTTGGGTGTCTTCAGTGCATACACTTCTAGGTGCCCTAAATGCTCACCTTAATAAGGTAAGTAATATGCCTGTATCACTTAACCAGTAGTGCCTCTGGTTCCTATTCCTCTCAGCATTGTTCGTTTCCTTCTGGAATAGTTCCTTATCTCCTCATTTAGTCATATCTATTTACCCACGGAGAGAGAAGGTTTTCATTTCCTTTCACAAGGTGCAGGTGCTCTTGCAACCACTCAGTCCTTACTTCCTGCTGTTAACCCGTGTTGTACCATAAATAAACGGAGCTCAGGCTTTAGGCAGGACATTCTATCATGCATCCAATGTGATAACAGCCTGTGTGCCTGTATTACTGAGTACTGCTAAGCGCACTACATTACCTTTTAGAAAAGAGCTGAGAACTGTGCTTTTTAGCACAACGGGATTAATTGCACTTGATGTATATTAATATCCAAAAGTGCACTTATTAGCGCAACAGAGCTATTTGCGAATCAAGCATACAATAAGATCCAAAACAACACACAGATGACTGGATGCAGAGTCAGACAAGCCAGGTCAGCAATGGACGATTGGGTATAAGCATAAACAGCAGGCAGGGAATGGTCAAGATGCAGGCAGAGGTTGGCAACAGGATATCAGGCAGATGAGCAGAGATAAGTTAAATCTAAGGCAAGCTGAGGTCAGGATAAGGAGGGGAGAGCAAGCGTGGTCAGGATAAGTCGGGTCAAACACAGGAATCAAGCACAGATCACAGGGTAAAGCTGAAGATCAGACAGCAAAGTACTAGTGTAGCTGCTGCACTTACATAGGCCATTTGGCACCAGTGTTAATGACTAACATGCGCATGCATAGGAGTTTGCCTCTGCATGCGAATATTCATGCGCCTGTGCCCGGCAAGACGGGCACCTGCAGGACCGCGCTAACACATGCGCTTTGGCCTTTGCCTTGGGGCTTTGACTTTGCTATGGCCTGCATGTCCTTGACAGTAGCACTGCAAATTACACCGTGAGAGCAGTTCCCCTTATGTAACCTGAAAACTCTGGTTTGGCAGTATGGTTTTCTAGAACCCTGACAGAGGCAGAAACAGCTCCTCCCCTCCACCCATTTTCCTAAAGCAGAAGCCTTTCTGCCTTGGCTCAGCCCAGGGCCTGTGCAGGGATTGCACATATTTCTACATCAATGAAATTGGGTTGCTTTACTATAACTAGAGGTGCAAAATCTGGTGCAGCTCTGGATAGAAACCAATCAGCTTCCAAGTTTACCCCAGGTTCACACTGAGGCTGTTTTGAAATCGTGCAAGCTCAGCTGAACTCGCACAATTACAAGCCAAAATGTCAGTCCAGCTTTGGGGGCGATTTCACAGACATCTGTGTGGGTTCCTGCACAGATATCTATGCAAATCACCCCCCGAAGTCACCAAAATTAGTACAGAAACTGCTTTTCGGAATCGGTGCGGTGCCGCAAAGATGGTGCAATTTCCGGGATTTGGCTCAGATTTGACAAATCGCATGTCAATTCAGAACAAATCAGACCAATGTGATTGTGGGCTCAACGTCAAAGCTTAATTGAACAAGCTGAAGTTGGAAGCTGATTGGCTACCATGCACAACTGCACCAGACTTTGCACTCCAGTTTTAGTAAATCTACCCCAAGAAGTACATTACCCTAAAGAATCTAGAGTTTCTGAAAGACAAGGTTACCTGTACCTTATATATTAAATGTGTCTGCAAGGATGGAGTCTTTCTTTTCAAATATACCATTTGAATTCGTTGTAATTCTATTGCTGCAGGTGAGCAAATGAAAGAAAAATGTGCAGGCATATTTTTTAGAAAATATTATAAGCAAACATATTACCATTTTTTATAACTTGGCAGTTTATATTAGAAAAACACAGATGGCTTGGACATTAATTGCAGCTTGTCTCAATTTACAATAGCAATGTTATTGCTTTGTTACTACAGATTAAAATGACCTAAGCTAAACATTTGTGGCCCCCCCTCACCATTTTAACAAATGTCACAAAGAACTTTTGAACGGTGCAACCTCAATTGTCAAAATGTTTTGCTTACTGCTTATTAATGAGTATCAGTTTTAGCAGACTCATTTGTGTTTGTGTTGTAACCTTTAATGGTTCTCGTTAAATGTCACACTACTAGTGTGTATTGTAATGATTTATAATAAATTGGACAAAGATCCTTTTTAATTTTCTTTATAATGGCAATTTCAATTGTGTGCAATGGCTTGTGAAATAAGAAATGTTTTCTGTAGTTACAGCATTAATGTTTTCCACCTGCATACGAATATTGCCTTATACATCACCTGCTGTCAAGGGAGCATCACTAAATATTGCAAAGCCTGTTGTGGCTTACAGGTAGTTACTTTTTATCAGTTGATTAGATTGGGGCTCTGTAATATGAAAGCAGAATGTGCATAGATTCTCAAGCTGTGACATAAACTTTGTTTTATCACCAAATACTAGAGAATCTTTAGAAAATAAACTGGGGAAGAAAGCATCTCTGAAATAAAAGAACATAGCTGTAAAGTTTGGATGGCTAGCTATTTGTCAGCTAAAGGTACCTCTGATATCATGAAATCATTTAGAAAAAAAAAAAAAGGGTAAAAAAATGGATTCTAAAGCATCAAAGGTGTACTAGAAAACATTCAACACTGAAGCTTGAAAATCCAATTACTGGGACCTTATATTTTTTATCATATTTTTCTTTTTTTTGTTCCGAAACAAACATTTGGCAAATAAAATCCAGGTAAATATAAATTATTGCACATTAATATTTTATATTTACCACTCGCAACCAGAGGGTGGCATGGTGTGGAATAGCTATATGCTCACTAAAGGCTTTGCCTGCCGCCATTGTGCTAATAATAGAGATAATGAGCAGAGATTGAAACATAATAATTAATTAGTTAACATACTATTAGAATGCATGCAGGCATGTAGACAGTGTTGGGCTTTCCTGTGATAATATTATATACTGTATGATAAAATAATGTTTTCTAAAAATAATTAATGTTGTAAAAAACTAAACAACTGAAAAATAAAAATGCCCAGCGAGAATAGTAATATAGTTTTTACCAATGTTCATGTGGATTTTGAAAATAAAGGTACCACATCCCTAAGTAATGTAGGAATTGTTGCACGTTTTGGATGGGATTTTTAAGTCACCAAGAACAAGAAAATTAAATAAATTAATTTTTATTAACATAAAAATCATTTAAAACACCATCACTATCATTATTTCAAAATCACAATAAAGGGTAGCTTACAATCATGGAGTCTCAATATGTTTTAAATCAATTAGAGTCTTCTTCAGGGGACATTAAAGAAGGAGACAACAGCCACATGGCAATAACTACCCATCACGCTCGTGGCTTGAACTCTTAAGACATGCTTTTTTGACCACACTACGAGGTTTATGTTTTGGTCATTTACCTAATTATCCCGGTTTTGAAATGTTATGGACAGACTGTAAGCATTCCCAGCAGACCCTGATCAATAGTACCTTCAGGTACAACACTTGTTGAGGTTGTTATTGCTTGAAAAAACTCCAAGTTTATACAAAAACACTTTTCATTGATCATGATCCTTTTGTGCCAATTCCATGTCTCCTTTTGTTTTTTTAAACCATCCCCTGATAATATATTATGTTGTTTGTCCCCTAAACAAGACTCTAATTGAGTTGAAATGCATTGGGACTCTATGTACTACACAAACAACAATTGTAAACTTCCATGTATTGTGGTCTGATTTTTAAATAATGATATATGCAGTGTTTTTAATGATTTTTGTATTAATAAAAATGAATTGATTTTAATTTTTTGTTCTTGATGCCTAAAAACAATCCCACCCAAAACTAGCAACAATGGCTACATAGTAATATGGTTCTTTAAACAAACAGAATTGACATGATAATACATAGAAAAAATGGCAATTATGTTACAACATGCAGGGAACAAATGAGCAATCAGAACATCAAGCAGACATCAAACAGACAATCTTTACAATACACAGGCAACCCATGGCAAGTTATAACAACACGTGGGCAATATACAGGCAACCCTGACAATACAGACATAAAAAACACACATTTGTGACAATATGGGAGCAATAAATGGGCAATCATTACAGTACCCATGCAACAATTAGAAAACTGTAATAAATGATACAAAATGCCACGTTTATGACTAATGAAAGGCCTTTTTGGTAAATGAAAAGCTTCAAGATAGAAATCTTTTTTTTGTAAATTACATTTTTGATAAAATTAAAAAATATTTTTTACCAATGTGTCACCCTCTATCTGCTTTAGTCTTTTTGGTTTGATCCAAATTATGAGCCATAGTCAACAATTATTTGATTCATATCCAAAACCTCCTCATTTAAGTTATTTTTTTTGCTGGATGACATGTACATCAAATTGAAAACAATGCTATGTGCCAAAGACAATATAAATCAATCTAACGTTACTTAGGATAAAACAAAAATCAGTTTTTGCTCACCCCTCCACTGAATCACTCTGACACCATAGTTTATATAGATGCGATTAAGGAAAGCCACGACTGCACCTAAAAAGCAAAGCTTTTTTTCCCTGTTTTAGACCTAAGCCAGCCAAGAAATAAAATTTGGTTAGTTCAGCTGGGACTTGCCGAATTTCGAACCAGTTATGGGATAGCTGGTTGTTTATAAGTCGATCTATCAATCAACTTGTGTACAACCACCCTATTGGGATTTTCCCAAATGATTAGTGCTGCTGGCATTAGCCTGCAACGCAGATCATTGTATTCTGCTGGCTGGTAAGGCGTCCCGCCATCAGAAAACAATAGCACAGTGGACAGTGGAAAGGGTTCCCCATCCACATAGAATGCATAGATAGGGAAATCGGCTCTTCTTTTTATTTTGTTCAACCCACAGATTTCAAGCCTTAGATTTGGTATTTCTACAGAAATGAAGGCCAGTTATTTTATGTTGAATAGATGCTATAAGGTCATTTTAACGCAGTTCTCCTTCAGATTCAAGCCTGTTGCTGAACAGTAAACAAAAATGTTGAAAAGTGTATGCTTTGCTTTAACCAGGTTCCAGCTATCATTTTCAGGAAGAGTCTGATCTAAATTCTTTTAGGAAACTTATACACATGGGGCCAAGCTATCTTTGGTTAAAAGTTACATCACACAATCTGTGTCTACTTTGATGTGAAACAGCTAAAATAAAATACAAATCGAGATAGATTTATACTGTACCAGACAGTTCAGATATTTTGGAGTTCTTAAGATGGGCATTTAGATTAGTACTACAACTGGGTTTCAATATTTTTCTATTTTTTTTTTTATCATTTAAAGCCCAACTCCACTATTTAAAGGCTTTTTCTACTTTTTGTTGAAAAACAGTGCATAAATTATTACTTACTCTGTCCGTAGTCCAGCACTGCTCTCAGTTTCCTCCTTTGCCACTGGCTGTTGCATCCCTTCTGAACTGAATGACAACCAGCATTCGGGGAACTCCCCCTGGTCTCGTGTCATCCTGCAGTTTGTGCTCACTGTATGATACTGAAAAAAATGGTGCTCACACATTACAATGGGAATGCTGATGTATGCAGTAGTGAGGATCACCAACCACTGATGTTGGAGAAGATGAACAAGATCTCTGTTTGTCATGCGACTGGCTAAAAGACACTGCAATCAAAGAGGAACTCTGGTCAGTAATAAAAAATAAAAATAAGCAGCTACTGTAGCTGCTGACTGTTAATAAAAAGACACTTACCAGCCTAAGAATCCAGTGCTGTCATCATCTGGGTTAGTTCTTTACCAGTCTTTGAGTCACCGGTGCCCCCATCTTGCTTGTGAGAAGTCAGCTGTGACTTTCTCTGGCTTCAAAGCCAGCTCACCACTGTGTATGTTTGAGTGATGCTGTGCTTTCTAAATGGACCTGTACATGCCCCAGAAGGTTGCAGGTGGCGGTAAACTTCTGCTTTGTTTGCCTAAGTAGGAGCAGGTACCTGGCAGAAATTAAAACATCCAAAAGTAGGAAGGGGGGGGGGGTGTATGATGTATGTGTGCTTAATATGTTTTAAACAAATTAAGCGCAGGAGGGGATGAAGGGGGGAAGGATTGGGGGGATTCAATTGAAGATGGGCCTAATGGGCTTACTCACACAGTCACACTATCAACATGCTGAAATACTTGTTCTGCTAATTAAATAAATTGCCATCATGAGGTTGAACTGAGACCCTATATTCACCTTGCAAGGGGGTACCTGGTAAACAGTTTGAATGCATGCCACAAATCAATGTTTCACTCCTCCGATATACTATACTTATTGTATATGTATTGTATAATAAGGAGGCATAGTACTTTTTTATAAGGACTACAATTGCAGGGGAAAAATCTTTGTAATCTATTAAACCCTATGCAGATAAATTAATAGTAGTCAACATAGTAAATATAAGAGAGCTAAATGTGGCCCCTGAAAAGTCAATACTGTTTTAATAAATTGTCTATTTTTATTTATTAGGATGCTTTTATGACAACTATTATTACCACTTTTAAACATTTTTTCAGGATTTTGAACATAAGAGACACATCCTAAAAAACTTCAGCAGAGTCTTTAGGTTGTGTCTCTTACATTCAGCTCCTCTCCACTTTCTGCCACTCCCTCCCTGTTACCACCCTGTTATTAACAGCAATTAATGGCTGTCAAAATGACAGCTGGAAATAGTTTTTTACTAGACGGCAAGTGTGGTTGTCAAAACAGAGTTACTCCCCTGTAAAATGACACTTACAGATTGTCTGCAAGCATCATTGATAAAATACAATGTAACAATGTTTTGCTTAATTGTATTTACTATTTTATTTACTGTATATGTAGATCAAGGGTATAACCCCATTTGGCCCTAATTAACTACTTACTCCACCTTAGAAATTATTTTTCTTCTGATTTTTTATTTATTTACCATTAACAAATTGTTTTATGTATTTATTTTTTGTTTTGTTTTGTTTACTTTTTTAATGTTGCATAAACATGTGCAAAAAAAGAAAATAAACTGAAACATCATTAAGTATCATTTTAAATGGGACAAATACAATTTTTATTTTTAAATTTTGAGCAAAACTACTTTTTTAACTAACACTTGACAAAATAGAAAAAAATGCTTTTTTCTCTTTTTTAATGCTTTATAGATTTAATGTTCTATAGATTTTAGAGAAAAAAAAGTTTCAAACCAGTATTGGCGAAAGAAAGCCTAGTTCTCCCAGCAAAAAATGTTTTTATTATTCTAGTTTTTTTTTTCTTCCTTAGTCAAACAAAGGACTTTTTCAAAGTGTCTGTGTTTCTTATTGAACATCTTCTTGAAATTAGTAAAAATGGTTACTTATATACCTGGCACTAATTTCCCTAGGTGTATGGAGATATCAGATTCAGGGCTTCCTTATTCTAAAAGGGGCCTCCGGATTCAGATAAGTTCTCCCCTGCAAACTTCTTTACATACTTTTCAGAGTACATGTCATTTTTTTTTCCTTTGCATAGATAGATAGATAGATAGATAGATAGATAGATAGATAGATAGATAGATAGATAGATAGATAGATAGATAGATAGATAGATAGATAGATAGATAGATAGATAGATAGATAGATAGATAGATAGATAGATAGATAGATAGATAGATAGATAGATAGATAGATAGATAGATAGATAGATAGATAGAGGGATAGATAGATAGATGGATAGATAGATAGATGGATAGATAGATAGAGGGATAGATAGATAGAGGGATAGATAGATAGAGGGATAGATAGATAGATAGAGGGATAGATAGATAGATAGATAGATAGATAGATAGATAGATAGATAGATAGATAGATAGATAGATAGATAGATAGATAGATAGATAGATAGATAGATAGATAGATAGATAGATAGATAGATAGATAGATAGATAGATAGATAGATAGATAGATAGATAGATAAATAGACAGACAGACATAGTAGTCCAAGCAGATTCATTACCTATCCTGTAAAGCTCTGCAGAGTGTAAATATTTAAAAGGAATGCGAGAACATTACCTTATCTTCTTTAGAAACCATGCAATAAAAGTTTATGTATAATATTCAAGTCACACTAAAATAAATACACACAGACACAGAAGCATTTTAATAATACAAAAGGTGGAAAATTAAGAAGAAAAGTAAGCTGTTAAGTCCCAACAAGATTCCAGGATACGGTTGGGAGCTAAATAGTATACTCATACCAATCTTTGAAACCTAAAAGGAAAAACAAAAAAGCGCTGTTAACTAATCAAAGGCACAAAAAAAGTAAAAAAAAAAAAACCACCACCTTATTATGTATGTAATTTAGGATTAAATGGCGCCCTGGAAACAAAATAATATATCTGTATGTAAATCTCCATAGCTTTAAAGTGTCAGATTGTCATTTTCAATAAGGAATTGTAATGGGCCATACATACTATACAATTGTGTGTAGATTTTCTCCTTTAGATTTACCAAAACCATATAATATGAGATCAAATCTAAACACTTTCAATTTGTATGCAATCAGACAGGCCTGCACTACATAGTTGAAGGTAGATCTAAAGGAAATCTAACAACAAAAGTTGTATAGTGTGTATCCAGGTTAAGAGTAGGTGAGCCTAAAGTGTGGTGGTAGAAATGATGTAATTGTCAGTCCCTCCCTGATCCCCCCCCCGCCCCCCAACAAAGAAACATACCTTGTTTCCAACGGGATAAAGTTCAACTTTAACCACTTGCCTACAGTGCACTTTCACCCCCTTCCTGCCCAGACTGATTTTCAGCTTTCAGCGCTCTCACACTTTGACTGAGAATTACTCAGTCATGCAACACTGTACCCATACAAAAATTGTGTCCTTTTTTTCACACAAATAGAGCTTTCTTTTGATGGTATTTGATCAATACTGGGTTTTTTATTTTTTGTGCTATAAATAAAAAAAGACTGAAAATATCGTGAAAAAACGCATTTTTCTTTGTTTCTGTCATAAAATTTTGCAAATTAGTCATTTTTCTTCACAAATTTTGGCCAAAATTTATACTGCTACTTATCTTTGGTAAAAATAACCCAAGTAAGTGTATATTATTTGGTCTTTGTGAAAGTTATAGAGTCCACAAGTTATGGTGCTATTCATTGAAAATTGATCACACTTGATCACACCTGATGTACTGAAGGCCTATCTCATTTCTTGAGACACTAAAAGGTCAGGAAAGTACAAATACCCCCCAAATGACCCCTTTTTGGAAAGTAGACATTCCAAGGTATTTAATAAGGGGCATGATGAGTTTTTTGAAGTTGTAATTTTTTCCCACAATGCTTTGCAAAATGAAGATTTTTTTTTTTTTATTTTTTTTTTTTTTACAAATTGCCGTATTAACAGGTTATTTCTCTCACACAGCACATGTATACTTGCAACTACACCCCAAAACACATTCTACTACTCTGCCTGAGTATGGCGATACCACATGTGTGAGACTTTTTCACAGCCTGGCCACATACAGAGGCCTAACATCCGAGAAGCAGCGTCCGGCATTCTAGGAGCACAAATTACACATATCATTTCCTGACAACCTATCGCACTTTTGAAGGCCCTGGAGCACCAGGACAATGGAAACCCCCATAAAATGACCCCATTTTGGAAAGCAAACAGCCCAACGTATAATTTTTGAGGCATAATGAGTCTTTTGAATATGTCATTTTTTTCCAGAAGTTTTTGGAAAATGTGGAAAGAAAATGAAAACACATTTTTTTTACACAAAGCTGTCCATTTATGCAATATTTCTAACACATCGCATGTACATAGCAAAACTTGCACCCCAAAATACATTCTGCTATTCCTCCTGAGTATGGCGATACCACATGTGTAACACTTTTTCACAGCCTGGCCACATACATAGGCCTCACATCCAAGTAGCGCTTTACACAAAGTTGTCCATTTATCCACTTTAAGACTGGGCCTATTTTTGACACTTGGTGTTTACAAGCTAAAATAATTTTTTTTGCTAGAAAACTACTTTGAACCCCCAAACATTATATATTTTTTTTTAGCAGAGACCCTAGAGAATAAAATGGAGATTGTTGCAATATTTTTTATCACACCATATTTGCGCAGCAGTCTTCCAAATGCGATTTTTTTGAAAAAAATTCACTTTTTTGAACTAAAAAATAAGAAAACAGTAAATTTAGCCCAATTTTTTTCCATAATATGAAAGATAATGTTACGCCGAGTAATTAGATACCAAACATGTCATGCTTCAAAATTGCGCATGCTCACAGAATGGCGCCAAACATTGGTACTTAAAAATCCCCATAGGCAACATTTTAAAAATTTCTGCAGGTTACTAGCTTAGAGTTACAGAGGAGGTCTAGGGCTTAAATTATTGCACTCGCTCTAACGATCGCGGCGATACCTCACATGTATGGTTTGAACACCGTTTACATATGTGGGCGGGACTTGCGTATGCGTTTGCTTCTGCGCGCGAGCTAACGGGGACAGGGCGCTTTAATTTTTTTTTATTTTTTTTTTTCCTATTTATTTTATTTATTATTTTTTTATTTTTACACAGTTTAAAAAAAAAAAATGTTTTGATCATTTTTATTCCTATTACAAGGAATGTAAACATCCCTTGTAATAGAAATAGGCATGACAGGTCCTCTTTATTGTGAGATCTGGGGTCAAAAAGACATCACACCTCACAACTACACTAAAAAAGAAAAAAAAAAAAAAAAATTGTTGAAAGAGGGAAAAAAAAAAAGCAAAAAAAAAAAGCGGCCCTTTAAACCGGTTGCTAGGCAACGTCTTTTGACGTAGCTCCGGTCCTCCAAGACCATAGAGTTGAGTGAGGGCCATCTTGCCCTCACTCGACTTCCTGTCTCTGAGGATCCGGGACCGGATAGTTTTCTCCGCTGCCGGCGGGTCCGGTAAGCTGGGAAAACGTCTGGGACGCGGCAGGAGGGGGGGGGGCACCTCTTCCCCTGCACCGTAAGGGTAATTCCGCGGCGAATCCGCCACTGGGACCACCCTCATCTGAAAGCCGACCGCCCGCCGTTTCAAAAAATACCGGGGTTATGGGGGCTATCTGCTGCCATAACTCCAGTATTTAGCTTTTAATGGCCGACGTATATAGTCGTTAGGCGGTCAGTAAGTGATTGCATGTATATGGCAAACAGGTGACGATGACTGACGGGGTGACA
>NC_138776.1:121787863-121813205 GCF_965119305.1 Pelophylax lessonae | reverse complement strand
AAAGTAATCTGGAAAAACTTATTGATTGCTTTGATCACTTGAACATTGGCTGTGGATAGAGGGGTGAGGGGGGGAGAGAGAGGAGGAGAGAAAACTTATGGGGGTTTTCCTTTTTTTTTTTTTTTTTTTCGTCTTTTGGGTTTTGATAGGGAGGGAGGGAGGGAGGGAGGGAAGAGAGAAAAAATGTAGGAATATAAGAGGTAAAAAGTGGAAGAGGAAGATTAAATTACGTGTTAAAAAATGTTGTAAATTTCACTTTGAAGTAAATGTTTGTATTTTGTTTTTTTTTGTATGAATATTCCTGAATAAAAATTTTATATTTGAAAAAAAAGAAAAAAGAAGAAAAAAAGCCACAGTGTCCAGACCTACCATGAGAATCCGAGGTTGACAGCAAGGCACAGGACCCCAGCGCCATGTGGCGGGCAACCGGCGGATCAATCAGAGGCACAAGCATCCATGATCTCGTGGGGGAGAAGGACACCAAACTGGCGGGCATCTCCAGTCCCGCAGATGTAGAGGCACACCGCAGCGTAACAACGTCAGTGCGTGCCGGTGTGTGACGCTGGGGTGCGGCATGACGCCGATGTATGGGTGGACCCGTCCGTCCCAGAGGGGAAGGGGCGGGGACAGCCAGGGGGAGGAGCCACCCTGTTTATACATCGCAGCTCCCGGGACTCAAAAAGCCACCGCTGTGTACACACAGGACCCCAAAGGACCAAGATGGGACACAGCACCCAGTGTGAGAGCATCACAAACGGGGGACCAATTGGTGTTAAAGGAGTAAATGAAGTAAAGAATAGAAAAATCCAAAAAATGTCAAAAATACTGAAAGGGGAAACCACGGTTATATTGCCAGCCATGAAAGAACCAGACCATTGGTGGGTCATTTAATGGGTGTCTTCCACCCCAAAATAGCCAGAAAAAAGGGGATAATGGTCTAGAAATTCCCAATAACATACCTCCATCCCAATATATAAGAAACAAAATGGTATAAAGATAGTTGCTGTTATCATCTCAACCCTGCAGTTCAGTGTGTATTGAAAATACAATATATAAAATGTCCATATTTTTTCTGCATTTTAGTGCATTGTAAGGCTCATGAGATGTCAATGGCAATGCACCAAAATGCATATAACATACTTTTTGATGCACTTTGATAGATTGACAAGAAACTAACAAGATAGGTCAATGATTGTTAAAATGATTTGAAAATGTACAATAATGCATTTTAAAATTCATGTGAAAAGAACGGCTCATTATTGCATGATAATGCACCTGCCTAACATTGCAAAAAATGCTCCTCAATGCACATGCATAAATCTAAATGGGTCCTGAAACATTTATAAATTGTACTATCAGTTTTTTTCTCACTTGAAACCTGAAGAACTGCTAATACCAAATAATAATTTGCTTAATGCTCTCTTTGTATTTTCATTGTGCAATGCCAGTGACCTCTAGTGGTTTAATGACATGGTTAAGAATACATTTTAATATCTATATTTTACATTTAAGTCAGTTTGAAGAAATTCATGATTTCACTAATTATACTGTAGCTAATAATCAAATAGTATCTGATTTGTGGAGATAATTTATCTCAGTCTACTCTTATTATATGATGTTATGCACCCAATAATATCAACACCTTGAAAAGGCATGCATGCTTGCGACATGCTTATTATCTCTAATAGTTGTGCACGAAAAGGAAGAATATAGTTCAATTTACCAACTTAAAAACGAATTAACATTAGGGTTGAGCGGACACCTAGATGTCCGTGTTCGACGGGTTCGGCCGAACTTTAAAAAAAAGTCCGGGTCCGTGTCCCGGACTTTTACCGAACTTTTCCCGGACACCGAACCCCATTGAAGTCAATGGGGACCCGAACTTTAAGGCACTAAAATGGCTCTAAAACACCAAAGGAAAGGGCTAGAGTGCTGCAAATGGCAGCAAAACGTAATTAAGAGCATGGCAAGTGCTCTGCAAACAAATGTGGATAGGGAAATAACTTAAAACAACAAAAAAAAACAGAAAAATAAAACAATGTTCTTCTTCATCTCTGAAGGACGAGGCCCATATGGAGTAGGAGGGAGGTTGAGGTGGTGGTGGATGTGGCGGTGACATAGGCGTGCGCACAGGGTGTGCTGGGTGTGCCTGGGCACACCCTAATCACCTAGGGCACATAGCATTGCCAGTGAGGAGATGGGAAAGATCTCCCTGGGACCTGCTCTGCTCTATTTCTCCTTGCCTACAGGTACATGGCCCCGATACATTACTCTCCCTGCTGGCAAACACATGCATGTGTATTTCAACTTTGGGGTGCACACCTTAATGCAATAGGCTGCGCACACCTATGGGCGGTGTAGGTGGAAGCGGCGGTGGAGGAGGACCAGGGCCGGATTAACAGCATCATGGGCTTGGTGCTGAGGATTTTGAAGGGCCTTAGGGCCGTGCCTTGCCATGCACCCAGAGGAGGAAGGGTGCAGCCATGCATGCCTAATTCAACATGGGATGCTGTCTCTGAAGCCCATAAACACATCCATGCATCGCCAACTGTCCCTCCTTGTCCGGCCTTCACGCTGTGTGGGGAGGTTCTGAGGGTGCTGCCTGGGGAAGCGAGCATAGAAGCCAGACTTCTGTGTTTACAAGTGACAGAAGAGCGGTAACAGTGAATATGGCCAACCCGGGGCCTATATAAAAGGTAGGGGCCTGGAGCTGCAGCTCCAATAGACCCTACATTAATCTGGCCCTGAGGAGGAGGACGAGGTAGCCAACACTGCTTCTTTTCACAAATTTTAAATGAGGGTACACCCCAAAAGAGTGAGAAAGAGCAAAAATGGAACAATGGGTGGGTAAGGTCGGTATCCATTGCTATTCTGCATAAGGTACGGAAAAGTCCCGTGGGATCCATGCCTGGTTCATTTTAATGAACGTGAGCTTGTCCACATTGTCTCTGGACAGGCGGCTGCGCTTGTCTGTTATAACGCCCCCAGCCGTGCTAAATACCCGTTCAGATAATACACTGGCTGCAGGGCACGCCAGCACCTCCAAGGCGTAAAGGGCAAGCTCAGGCCATGTGCCCAATTTGGAGACCCAGAAGTTGAAGGGGGCAGACCCGTCATTCACTACATGTAGGCGTGTGCACACATACTGCTCCACCATGTTGGTAAAATGCTGCCTCCTGCTAAGACGTTCCATCTGAGCTGCTGGTGCTGCTGTTTGTTGTGGCGTGCTGACAAAGCTTTTCCACATTTCGGCCATGCTAACCCTGCCTTCTGAGGTGCTGGCGGTGCCCTGGTTGCGTTGGCGACCTCCTCCTCCTCCTCCTCTGCCTTGTGCTTCCACTGTGGCCCCGCTGTCAGATGGGAATGCCAGCAGCATGGCGTCTACCAGCGTGCGCTTGTACTCGCGCATCTTGCGATCGCGCTCCAGTGAGTGAATTAAGGACGGTACGTTGTCCTTGTAACGGGGATCCAGCAGCGTGGCCACCCAGTAATCAGCACAAGTTAGAATGTGGGCAACTCGGCGGTCGTTGTGGAGACACTGCAGCATGTAATCGCTCATGTGTGCCAGGCTGCCCAGAGGCAACGAAAGGCTGTCCTCTGTGGGAGGTGTATGGTCCGTGTCCTCTGTATCCCCCCAGCCACGCACCAGTGATGGCCATGAGCTGGCCTGGGTGCCACCCTGCTGTGAACATGGTTCCATCTCCTCCTCCAGCTCCTCCTCCTCCTCATCCTCCTCATCCTCCAGAACTGTGCCCCTGCTGGACAATTGCGTCCCTGGCGTTTGCGTGTGCAGGAACCCACCCTCGGAGCCCCTTGCGAATGACTGCCCTGAAAGCCTTGGAAATGTTACCTCTTCATCCTCCTCCTCCTCCTCATCCTGTGCCACATCCTCTTCCATCATCGCCCGAATTGTTTTTTCAAGGAGGCATAGAAGTGGGATAGTTAAGCTGAGAACGGCGTCATTGCCACTGGCCATGTTGGTGGAGTACTCAAAACAGCGCAACAAGGCACACAGGTCTCGCATGGAGGCCCAGTTATTGGTGGTGAAGTGGTGCTGTTCCGCAGAGCGACTCACGCGTGCGTGCTGCAGCTGAAACTCCACTATGGCCTGCTGCTGCTCGCACAGTCTTTCCAGCATGTGCAAGGTGGAGTTCCACCTTGTGGGCACGTCACATATGAGGCGGTGAGCGGGAAGGCCGAAGTTACGCTGCAGCGCTGCCAGGCGAGCAGCAGCAGGGTGAGAACGCCGAAAGTGCGCACAAACGGCCCGCACTTTCTGCAGCAGCTCTGACATATCGGGGTAGTTTTTAAGGAACCTCTGCACCACCAAATTCAGCACATGCGCCAGGCAAGGGATGTGCGTCAAACCGGCTAGGCCCAGAGCTGCTATGAGATTTCGCCCGTTATCGCACACCACCAGGCCGGGCTTGAGGCTCGCTGGCAGCAACCACTCATTTGTCTGCTGTTCCATGCTCCTCCACAACTCCTGCGCGGTGTGTGGTTTGTCCCCCAAACAGGCAAGTTGTAAAACTGCCTGCTGTCGTTTACCCCTGGCCGTGCTGAAGTTGGTGGTGAAGGTGTTACGCTGTCCGGATGAGGAGGCGGTAGAGGATGAGGAAGCGGAGTAGGAGGAGTTAGGAACAGGAGGCAAACTGAAGCGCCCTGCAATCCTCGGTGGTGGAAGGACATGCGCCAAATTGCTATCCGCCTCAGGCCCATCCGCCACTGCATTTACCCAGTGTGCCGTTAGGGAGATATAACGCCCCTGACCGTGCTTACTGGTCCACGTATCCGTAGTTAGGTGGACCTTGGCACAGATGGCGTTGCGCAGTGCACACCTGATTTTTTCCCCCACTTGGTTGTGCAGGGAAGGGATGGCTTGCCTGGAAAAGTAGTGGCGGCTGGGCACGACGTACTGTGGGACAGCCACCGACATAAGGTTTTTAAAACTGTGCGTCTCCACCAGACGGAATGACAGCATTTCAAAGGCCAATAATTTTGAAATGCTGGCATTCAGGGCCAGGGATCGCGGGTGGGTAGGGGGGTACTTCCTCTTCCTCTCAAGTGTTTGGGAGATGGAAAGCTGAACGCTTCCACGGGACATTGTGGAGATGGTTGTTGGTGACCCAGGTGGTGGTGTTGCTGACAGATCGTCTGTTTGCGGGGTGGCAGGTGCCGGTATCACTACAGATGTGGCTGGAGCGGCCGAGACTGCAGCAGAAGAGGAAGCAGGATGAGCCAGAGACGTTTCTTGGTTTTGAAGGTGTGTACTCCACTGCAGCTCGTGCTTTGCACTTAGATGCCTGATCATGCAGGTTGTGCTCAGGTTGAGAAGGTTCATGCCTCGCTTCAAGCTCTGATTGCACAGGGTGCAAACCACTCGTGTCCTGTCATCAGCACATTTTCTAAAGAACTTCCACGCTAGAGAACTCCTTTGAGCTGACTTTGGTGCGCTCGTTCCCTTGCTGCGTTGGGCAGTAGCGGGCGTAGTGTCTAGGGCACGGCCGCTCCGCTTCTGCACCCTGCTCCCTCTTCTGCTGTGCTGGTGGCTCTGTGCGACCACCGCCTCTTCCTCCAAACTACTCAGTTCACCTGCATGACGTTCATTCCATGTGGGGTCGAGGACCTCATCGTCCTCCACATCATCTTCCACCCAGTCTTCACCCCTGCCCTCCTTGTCGGTCTCCACAATGCTGAACGCCGCAGCAGTTGGCACCTGCGTTTCGTCATCATCGGAGACGTGCTGCGATGATCCTTGCATGTACTCATCTTGAGGAATAAGTGGTTGGGCATCGCTGCACTCAATCTCTTCCACTTCTGGGGCAGGGCTAGGTGGATGGCCCTGGGAAACCCTGCTGACAGAGTCCTCAAAAAGAATAAGAGACTGCTGTATGGCTTGGGGCTCAGACTGCTGGCCTGATTTGCAAGGGGGTGAGGTGAAAGACGGTTGGACATTGGCTGCAGGTGCCAACTCTGACCTTTCTGCAGTAGACTGGGTGGGAGACAATGTGAAGGAACTGGAGGCACTGTCAGCAGCAAACCAATCTACTATCGCCTCAACTTGTTCTGGCCTCATCACTTCTAGGGGCGTTTGATGCCCTACCAAATACTGATGCAGGTTCTGTCGCCTACTCACACTTGAGGAAGGTGTTTCACTTGTGCGTGTAGCTGGCACAGATCGACCATGTCCTCTCCTTGCAACAGGAGCTCTACCAGCAGCACCACGACCCAGGCCACGGCCCTTATTTGACGGTCTCCTCATATTTCTGTAATTTAAGATCTTGCCCTAGAAAGGTTTTTATTGAATAGCGGAATAGAAAATATGATCCAAAAAAAGTGTATGTATATCACACGTACACAACCACACTAGGCCCCAATTACTATTGTTTGTACCCCTAAAAGGCTAGATGAGGAGTAGGGGGAGTATGGAACAGGCAGCACCCTCAAACCTTCAGAAGTATGAGATGAACCCCAACAACTTGGAAAGGTGGATCTCTCTCACACGTACCGACACAGACTATCCCGCAATTCAATTGATCCTCAAAGGTTTTTATTGAATAGCGGAATAGGAAATATGATCAAAAAAAGTGTATGTATCTCGCACGTACACAACCACACTAGGCCCCAATTACTATTGTTTGTACCCCTAAAAGGCTAGATGAGGAGTAGGGGGGGTATGGAACAGGCAGCACCCTCAAACCTTCAGAAGTATGAGATGAACCCCAACAACTTGGAAAGGTGGATCTCTCTCACACGTACCGACACAGACTATCCCGCAATTCAATTGATCCCCAAAGGTTTTTATTGAATAGCGGAATAGGAAATATGATCAAAAAAAGTGTATGTATCTCACACGTACAGAAACACACTAGGCCCCAATTACTATTGTTTGTACACCTAAAAGGATGGATGAGGAGGAGGAGGAGTATGGAACAGGCAGCACCCTCAAAGCTTCAGAAGTATGAGATGAACCCCAAAAACTTGGAAAGGTGGATCTCACACGTACCGACACAGACTATTCCGCAATTTAATTGATCCCCAAAGGTTTTTATTGAATAGCGGAATAGGAAATATGATCAAAAAATGTGTATGTATCTCACACGTACAGAAGCACACTAGGCCCCAATTACTATTGTTTGTACACCTAAAAGGATGGATGAGGAGGAGGAGGAGTATGGAACAGGCAGCACCCTCAAAGCTTCAGAAGTATGAGATGAACCCCAAAAACTTGGAAAGGTGGATCTCACACGTACCGACACAGACTATCCCGCAATTTAATTGATCCCCAAAGGTTTTTATTGAATAGCGGAATAGGAAATATGATCAAAAAATGTGTATGTATCTCACACGTACAGAAGCACACTAGGCCCCAATTACTATTGTTTGTACACCTAAAAGGATGGATGAGGAGGAGGAGGAGTATGGAACAGGCAGCACCCTCAAAGCTTCAGAAGTATGAGATGAACCCCAAAAACTTGGAAAGGTGGATCTCACACGTACCGACACAGACTATCCCGCAATTTAATTGATCCCCAAAGGTTTTTATTGAATAGCGGAATAGGAAATATGATCAAAAAATGTGTATGTATCTCACACGTACAGAAGCACACTAGGCCCCAATTACTATTGTTTGTACACCTAAAAGGATGGATGAGGAGGAGGAGGAGTATGGAACAGGCAGCACCCTCAAAGCTTCAGAAGTATGAGATGAACCCCAAAAACTTGGAAAGGTGGATCTCACACGTACCGACACAGACTATCCCGCAATTTAATTGATCCCCAAAGGTTTTTATTGAATAGCGGAATAGGAAATATGATCAAAAAAAGTGTATGTATCTCGCACGTACAGAAACACACTAGGCCCCAATTACTATTGTTTGTACACCTAAAAGGATGGATGAGGAGGAGGAGGAGTATGGAACAGGCAGCACCCTCAAAGCTTCAGAAGTATGAGATGAACCCCAAAAACTTGGAAAGGTGGATCTCACACGTACCGACACAGACTATTCCGCAATTTAATTGATCCCCAAAGGTTTTTATTGAATAGCGGAATAGGAAATATGATCAAAAAATGTGTATGTATCTCACACGTACAGAAGCACACTAGGCCCCAATTACTATTGTTTGTACACCTAAAAGGATGGATGAGGAGGAGGAGGAGTATGGAACAGGCAGCACCCTCAAAGCTTCAGAAGTATGAGATGAACCCCAAAAACTTGGAAAGGTGGATCTCACACGTACCGACACAGACTATCCCGCAATTTAATTGATCCCCAAAGGTTTTTATTGAATAGCGGAATAGGAAATATGATCAAAAAAAGTGTATGTATCTCGCACGTACACAACCACACTAGGCCCCAATTACTATTGTTTGTACCCCTAAAAGGCTAGATGAGGAGTAGGGGGGGTATGGAACAGGCAGCACCCTCAAACCTTCAGAAGTATGAGATGAACCCCAACAACTTGGAAAGGTGGATCTCTCTCACACGTACCGACACAGACTATCCCGCAATTCAATTGATCCTCAAAGGTTTTTATTGAATAGCGGAATAGGAAATATGATCAAAAAAAGTGTATGTATCTCGCACGTACACAACCACACTAGGCCCCAATTACTATTGTTTGTACCCCTAAAAGGCTAGATGAGGAGTAGGGGGAGTATGGAACAGGCAGCACCCTCAAACCTTCAGAAGTATGAGATGAACCCCAACAACTTGGAAAGGTGGATCTCTCTCACACGTACCGACACAGACTATCCCGCAATTCAATTGATCCTCAAAGGTTTTTATTGAATAGCGGAATAGGAAATATGATCAAAAAAAGTGTATGTATCTCGCACGTACACAACCACACTAGGCCCCAATTACTATTGTTTGTACCCCTAAAAGGCTAGATGAGGAGTAGGGGGGGTATGGAACAGGCAGCACCCTCAAACCTTCAGAAGTATGAGATGAACCCCAACAACTTGGAAAGGTGGATCTCTCTCACACGTACCGACACAGACTATCCCGCAATTCAATTGATCCTCAAAGGTTTTTATTGAATAGCGGAATAGGAAATATGATCAAAAAAAGTGTATGTATCTCGCACGTACACAACCACACTAGGCCCCAATTACTATTGTTTGTACCCCTAAAAGGCTAGATGAGGAGTAGGGGGAGTATGGAACAGGCAGCACCCTCAAACCTTCAGAAGTATGAGATGAACCCCAACAACTTGGAAAGGTGGATCTCTCTCACACGTACCAACACAGACTATCCCCCAATTTAACTGATCCCCAAAGGTTTTTGATTAAATAGCGGAATAGAAAATATGATCCCAAAAAAGTGTATGTATATCACACGTACACAACCACACTAGGCCCCAATTACTATTGTTTGTACCCCTAAAAGGCTAGGAGTAGGGGGGAGTATGGAACAGGCAGCACCCTCAAACCTTCAGAAGTATGAGATGAACCCCAACAACTTGGAAAGGTGGATCTCTCTCACACGTACCAACACAGACTATCCCCCAATTTAACTGATCCCCAGAGGTTTTTGATTAAATAGCGGAATAGAAAATATGATCCCAAAAAAGTGTATGTATATCACACGTACACAACCACACTAGGCCCCAATTACTATTGTTTGTACCCCTAAAAGGCTAGGAGTAGGGGGAGTATGGAACAGGCAGCACCCTCAAACCTTCAGAAGTATGAGATGAACCCCAACAACTTGGAAAGGTGGATCTCTCTCACACGTACCAACACAGACTATCCCCCAATTTAACTGATCCCCAGAGGTTTTTGATTAAATAGCGGAATAGAAAATATGATCCCAAAAAAGTGTATGTATATCACACGTACACAACCACACTAGGCCCCAATTACTATTGTTTGTACCCCTAAAAGGCTAGGAGTAGGGGGAGTATGGAACAGGCAGCACCCTCAAACCTTCAGAAGTATGAGATGAACCCCAACAACTTGGAAAGGTGGATCTCTCTCACACGTACCAACACAGACTATCCCCCAATTTAACTGATCCCCAGAGGTTTTTGATTAAATAGCGGAATAGAAAATATGATCCCAAAAAAGTGTATGTATATCACACGTACACAACCACACTAGGCCCCAATTACTATTGTTTGTACCCCTAAAAGGCTAGGAGTAGGGGGGAGTATGGAACAGGCAGCACCCTCAAACCTTCAGAAGTATGAGATGAACCCCAACAACTTGGAAAGGTGGATCTCTCTCACACGTACCAACACAGACTATCCCCCAATTTAACTGATCCCCAGAGGTTTTTGATTAAATAGCGGAATAGAAAATATGATCCCAAAAAAGTGTATGTATATCACACGTACACAACCACACTAGGCCCCAATTACTATTGTTTGTACCCCTAAAAGGCTAGGAGTAGGGGGGAGTATGGAACAGGCAGCACCCTCAAACCTTCAGAAGTATGAGATGAACCCCAACAACTTGGAAAGGTGGATCTCTCTCACACGTACCAACACAGACTATCCCCCAATTTAACTGATCCCCAGAGGTTTTTGATTAAATAGCGGAATAGAAAATATGATCCCAAAAAAGTGTATGTATATCACACGTACACAACCACACTAGGCCCCAATTACTATTGTTTGTACCCCTAAAAGGCTAGGAGTAGGGGGAGTATGGAACAGGCAGCACCCTCAAACCTTCAGAAGTATGAGATGAACCCCAACAACTTGGAAAGGTGGATCTCTCTCACACGTACCAACACAGACTATCCCCCAATTTAACTGATCCCCAGAGGTTTTTGATTAAATAGCGGAATAGAAAATATGATCCCAAAAAAGTGTATGTATATCACACGTACACAACCACACTAGGCCCCAATTACTATTGTTTGTACCCCTAAAAGGCTAGGAGTAGGGGGAGTATGGAACAGGCAGCACCCTCAAACCTTCAGAAGTATGAGATGAACCCCAACAACTTGGAAAGGTGGATCTCTCTCACACGTACCAACACAGACTATCCCCCAATTTAACTGATCCCCAGAGGTTTTTGATTAAATAGCGGAATAGAAAATATGATCCCAAAAAAGTGTATGTATATCACACGTACACAACCACACTAGGCCCCAATTACTATTGTTTGTACCCCTAAAAGGCTAGGAGTAGGGGGAGTATGGAACAGGCAGCACCCTCAAACCTTCAGAAGTATGAGATGAACCCCAACAACTTGGAAAGGTGGATCTCTCTCACACGTACCAACACAGACTATCCCCCAATTTAACTGATCCCCAGAGGTTTTTGATTAAATAGCGGAATAGAAAATATGATCCCAAAAAAGTGTATGTATATCACACGTACACAACCACACTAGGCCCCAATTACTATTGTTTGTACCCCTAAAAGGCTAGGAGTAGGGGGAGTATGGAACAGGCAGCACCCTCAAACCTTCAGAAGTATGAGATGAACCCCAACAACTTGGAAAGGTGGATCTCTCTCACACGTACCAACACAGACTATCCCCCAATTTAACTGATCCCCAGAGGTTTTTGATTAAATAGCGGAATAGAAAATATGATCCCAAAAAAGTGTATGTATATCACACGTACACAACCACACTAGGCCCCAATTACTATTGTTTGTACCCCTAAAAGGCTAGGAGTAGGGGGGAGTATGGAACAGGCAGCACCCTCAAACCTTCAGAAGTATGAGATGAACCCCAACAACTTGGAAAGGTGGATCTCTCTCACACGTACCAACACAGACTATCCCCCAATTTAACTGATCCCCAGAGGTTTTTGATTAAATAGCGGAATAGAAAATATGATCCCAAAAAAGTGTATGTATATCACACGTACACAACCACACTAGGCCCCAATTACTATTGTTTGTACCCCTAAAAGGCTAGGAGTAGGGGGAGTATGGAACAGGCAGCACCCTCAAACCTTCAGAAGTATGAGATGAACCCCAACAACTTGGAAAGGTGGATCTCTCTCACACGTACCAACACAGACTATCCCCCAATTTAACTGATCCCCAGAGGTTTTTGATTAAATAGCGGAATAGAAAATATGATCCCAAAAAAGTGTATGTATATCACACGTACACAACCACACTAGGCCCCAATTACTATTGTTTGTACCCCTAAAAGGCTAGGAGTAGGGGGGAGTATGGAACAGGCAGCACCCTCAAACCTTCAGAAGTATGAGATGAACCCCAACAACTTGGAAAGGTGGATCTCTCTCACACGTACCAACACAGACTATCCCCCAATTTAACTGATCCCCAGAGGTTTTTGATTAAATAGCGGAATAGAAAATATGATCCCAAAAAAGTGTATGTATATCACACGTACACAACCACACTAGGCCCCAATTACTATTGTTTGTACCCCTAAAAGGCTAGGAGTAGGGGGAGTATGGAACAGGCAGCACCCTCAAACCTTCAGAAGTATGAGATGAACCCCAACAACTTGGAAAGGTGGATCTCTCTCACACGTACCAACACAGACTATCCCCCAATTTAACTGATCCCCAGAGGTTTTTGATTAAATAGCGGAATAGAAAATATGATCCCAAAAAAGTGTATGTATATCACACGTACACAACCACACTAGGCCCCAATTACTATTGTTTGTACCCCTAAAAGGCTAGGAGTAGGGGGAGTATGGAACAGGCAGCACCCTCAAACCTTCAGAAGTATGAGATGAACCCCAACAACTTGGAAAGGTGGATCTCTCTCACACGTACCAACACAGACTATCCCCCAATTTAACTGATCCCCAGAGGTTTTTGATTAAATAGCGGAATAGAAAATATGATCCCAAAAAAGTGTATGTATATCACACGTACACAACCACACTAGGCCCCAATTACTATTGTTTGTACCCCTAAAAGGCTAGGAGTAGGGGGGAGTATGGAACAGGCAGCACCCTCAAACCTCAGAAGTATGAGATGAACCCCAACAACTTGGAAAGGTGGATCTCTCTCACACGTACCAACACAGACTATCCCCCCAATTTAACTGATCCCCAGAGGTTTTTGATTAAATAGCGGAATAGAAAATATGATCCCAAAAAAGTGTATGTATATCACACGTACACAACCACACTAGGCCCCAATTACTATTGTTTGTACCCCTAAAAGGCTAGGAGTAGGGGGGAGTATGGAACAGGCAGCACCCTCAAACCTTCAGAAGTATGAGATGAACCCCAACAACTTGGAAAGGTGGATCTCTCTCACACGTACCAACACAGACTATCCCCAATTTAACTGATCCCCAGAGGTTTTTGATTAAATAGCGGAATAGAAAATATGATCCCAAAAAAGTGTATGTATATCACACGTACACAACCACACTAGGCCCCAATTACTATTGTTTGTACCCCTAAAAGGCTAGGAGTAGGGGGAGTATGGAACAGGCAGCACCCTCAAACCTTCAGAAGTATGAGATGAACCCCAACAACTTGGAAAGGTGGATCTCTCTCACACGTACCAACACAGACTATCCCCCAATTTAACTGATCCCCAGAGGTTTTTGATTAAATAGCGGAATAGAAAATATGATCCCAAAAAAGTGTATGTATATCACAACGTACACAACCACACTAGGCCCCAATTACTATTGTTTGTACCCCTAAAAGGCTAGGAGTAGGGGGAGTATGGAACAGGCAGCACCCTCAAACCTTCAGAAGTATGAGATGAACCCCAACAACTTGGAAAGGTGGATCTCTCTCACACGTACCAACACAGACTATCCCCCAATTTAACTGATCCCCAGAGGTTTTTGATTAAATAGCGGAATAGAAAATATGATCCCAAAAAAGTGTATGTATTATCACACGTACACAACCACACTAGGCCCCAATTACTATTGTTTGTACCCTAAAAGGCTAGGAGTAGGGGGAGTATGGAACAGGCAGCACCCTCAAACCTTCAGAAGTATGAGATGAACCCCAACAACTTGGAAAGGTGGATCTCTCTCACACGTACCAACACAGACTATCCCCCAATTTAACTGATCCCCAGAGGTTTTTGATTAAATAGCGGAATAGAAAATATGATCCCAAAAAAGTGTATGTATATCACACGTACACAACCACACTAGGCCCCAATTACTATTGTTTGTACCCCTAAAAGGCTAGGAGTAGGGGGAGTATGGAACAGGCAGCACCCTCAAACCTTCAGAAGTATGAGATGAACCCCAACAACTTGGAAAGGTGGATCTCTCTCACACGTACCAACACAGACTATCCCCCAATTAACTGATCCCCAGAGGTTTTTGATTAAATAGCGGAATAGAAAATATGATCCCAAAAAAGTGTATGTATATCACACGTACACAACCACACTAGGCCCCAATTACTATTGTTTGTACCCCTAAAAGGCTAGGAGTAGGGGGAGTATGGAACAGGCAGCACCCTCAAACCTTCAGAAGTATGAGATGAACCCCAACAACTTGGAAAGGTGGATCTCTCTCACACGTACCAACACAGACTATCCCCCAATTTAACTGATCCCCAGAGGTTTTTGATTAAATAGCGGAATAGAAAATATGATCCCAAAAAAGTGTATGTATATCACACGTACACAACCACACTAGGCCCCAATTACTATTGTTTGTACCCCTAAAAGGCTAGGAGTAGGGGGAGTATGGAACAGGCAGCACCCTCAAACCTTCAGAAGTATGAGATGAACCCCAACAACTTGGAAAGGTGGATCTCTCTCACACGTACCAACACAGACTATCCCCCAATTTAACTGATCCCAGAGGTTTTTGATTAAATAGCGGAATAGAAAATATGATCCCAAAAAAGTGTATGTATATCACACGTACACAACCACACTAGGCCCCAATTACTATTGTTTGTACCCCTAAAAGGCTTAGGAGTAGGGGAGTATGGAACAGGCAGCACCCTCAAACCTTCAGAAGTATGAGATGAACCCCAACAACTTGGAAAGGTGGATCTCTCTCACACGTACCAACACAGACTATCCCCAATTTAACTGATCCCCAGAGGTTTTTGATTAAATAGCGGAATAGAAAATATGATCCCAAAAAAGTGTATGTATAATCACACGTACACAACCACACTAGGCCCCAATTACTATTGTTTGTACCCCTAAAAGGCTAGGAGTAGGGGGAGTATGGAACAGGCAGCACCCTCAAACCTTCAGAAGTATGAGATGAACCCCAACAACTTGGAAAGGTGGATCTCTCTCACACGTACCAACACAGACTATCCCCAATTTAACTGATCCCCAGAGGTTTTTGATTAAATAGCGGAATAGAAAATATGATCCCAAAAAAGTGTATGTATATCACACGTACACAACCACACTAGGCCCCAATTACTATTGTTTGTACCCCTAAAAGGGCTAGGAGTAGGGGGAGGTATGGAACAGGCAGCACCCTCAAACCTTCAGAAGTATGAGATGAACCCCAACAACTTGGAAAGGTGGATCTCTCTCACACGTACCAACACAGACTATCCCCCCCAATTTAACTGATCCCCAGAGGTTTTTGATTAAATAGCGGAATAGAAAATATGATCCCAAAAAAGTGTATGTATATCACACGTACACAACCACACTAGGCCCCAATTACCTAATTGTTTGTACCCCTAAAAGGCTAGGAGTAGGGGGAGTATGGAACAGGCAGCACCCTCAAACCTTCAGAAGTATGAGATGAACCCCAACAACTTGGAAAAGGTGGATCTCTCTCACACGTACCAACACAGACTATCCCCAATTTAACTGATCCCCAGAGGTTTTTGATTAAATAGCGGAATAGAAAATATGATCCCAAAAAAGTGTATGTATATCACACGTACACAACCACACTAGGCCCCAATTACTATTGTTTGTACCCCTAAAAGGCTAGGAGTAGGGGGGAGTATGGAACAGGCAGCACCCTCAAACCTTCAGAAGTATGAGATGAACCCCAACAACTTGGAAAGGTGGATCTCTCTCACACGTACCAACACAGACTATCCCCCAATTTAACTGATCCCCAAGGGTTTTTGATTAAATAGCGGAATAGAAAATATGATCCCAAAAAAGTGTATGTATATCACACTATCACAACCACACTAGGCCCCAATTACTATTGTTTGTACCCCTACTCATCTATGTCGATGTAGGGGGAGTTATGGAACAGGCAGCACCCTCAAACCTTCAGAAGTAGAATGAACCCAACAACTTGAAAGGTGGATCTCTCTCACACGGACCAACACAGACTAATCCCCCAATTTAACTGATCCCCAGAGTTTTTGATAAATAGCGAATAGAAAATATGATCCCATAAAAGTGTATGTATATCACACGTACAACACACCACACTAGGCCCAATTACTATTGTTTGTACCAACCAAAAGGCTAGGAGTAGGGGGGAGTATGGAACAGGCAGCACCCTCAAACCTTCAGAAGTATGAGATGAACCCCAACAACTTGGAAAGGTGGATCTCTCTCACACGTACCAACACAGACTATCCCCCAATTTAACTGATCCCCAGAGGTTTTTGATTAAATAGCGGAATAGAAAATATGATCCCAAAAAAGTGTATGTATATCACACGTACACAACCACACTAGGCCCCAATTACTATTGTTTGTACCCCTAAAAGGCTAGGAGTAGGGGGAGTATGGAACAGGCAGCACCCTCAAACCTTCAGAAGTATGAGATGAACCCCAACAACTTGGAAAGGTGGATCTCTCTCACACGTACCAACACAGACTATCCCCCAATTTAACTGATCCCCAGAGGTTTTTGATTAAATAGCGGAATAGAAAATATGATCCCAAAAAAGTGTATGTATATCACACGTACACAACCACACTAGGCCCCAATTACTATTGTTTGTACCCCTAAAAGGCTAGGAGTAGGGGGAGTATGGAACAGGCAGCACCCTCAAACCTTCAGAAGTATGAGATGAACCCCAACAACTTGGAAAGGTGGATCTCTCTCACACGTACCAACACAGACTATCCCCCAATTTAACTGATCCCCAGAGGTTTTTGATTAAATAGCGGAATAGAAAATATGATCCCAAAAAAGTGTATGTATATCACACGTACACAACCACACTAGGCCCCAATTACTATTGTTTGTACCCCTAAAAGGCTAGGAGTAGGGGGAGTATGGAACAGGCAGCACCCTCAAACCTTCAGAAGTATGAGATGAACCCCAACAACTTGGAAAGGTGGATCTCTCTCACACGTACCAACACAGACTATCCCCCAATTTAACTGATCCCCAGAGGTTTTTGATTAAATAGCGGAATAGAAAATATGATCCCAAAAAAGTGTATGTATATCACACGTACACAACCACACTAGGCCCCAATTACTATTGTTTGTACCCCTAAAAGGCTAGGAGTAGGGGGGAGTATGGAACAGGCAGCACCCTCAAACCTTCAGAAGTATGAGATGAACCCCAACAACTTGGAAAGGTGGATCTCTCTCACACGTACCAACACAGACTATCCCCCAATTTAACTGATCCCCAAAGGTTTTTGATTAAATAGCGGAATAGAAAATATGATCCCAAAAAAGTGTATGTATATCACACGTACACAACCACACTAGGCCCCAATTACTATTGTTTGTACCCCTAAAAGGCTAGATGAGGAGTAGGGGGAGTATGGAACAGGCAGCACCCTCAAACCTTCAGTATGAGATTGTGTTCACTGTACCCCACAAAGATTGAGTTCACTGCACCCCACAATGATTGTGTTCACTGCACCCCACAAAGATTGTGTTCACTGCACCTCACAAAGATTGTGTTCACTGTACCCCCCAAAGATTGTGTTCACTGCACCCCACAAAGATTCTGTTCACTGTACCCCACAAAGATTGTGTTCACTGCACCCCAAAAAGATTGTGTTCACTGCACCCCAAAAAGGATGTTGTTCACTGCACCCCAAAAAGGATGTTGTTCACTCCACCCCAAAAAGATTGTGTTCACTGCACCCCACAAAGATTGTGTTCACTGCACCCCAAAAAGATTGTGTTCACTGCACCCCAAAAATGATTTTGTTCACTGCACCCCAAAAAGGATTTTGTTCACTGCACCCCAAAAAGGATGTTGTTCACTCCACCCCAAAAAGATTGTGTTCACTGCACCCCAAAAAGATTGTGTTCACTGCACCCCACAAAGGATTTTGTTCACTGCACCCCAAAAAGATTGTGTTCACTGCACCCCAAAAAGGATGTTGTTCACTGCACCCCAAAAAGGATTTTGTTCACTGCACCCCAAAAAGATTGTGTTCACTGCACCCCACAAAGGATTTTGTTCACTGCACCCCACAAAGATTGTGTTCACTGCACACCAAAAAGGATTGTGTTCACTGCACCCCAAAAAGATTTTGTTCACTGCACCCCAAAAAGATTGTGTTCACTGCAGCCCAAAAAGATTGTGTTCACTGCAGCCCAAAAAGATTGTGTTCACTGCAGCCCAAAAAGATTGTGTTCACTGCAGCCCAAAAAGATTGTGTTCACTGCAGCTCACACACAGAAAAATGGATGTGGATCACTGACACCTGCCTATCTCCAATCCCACACCACACAGCAATATCGATTGTAGTTTGTAGAACACAGTTTCCCTAAAATTCAGCAGACTCTGTCCCTAACAGGATTGAGAAGAGATCGTAGATCAGGATTGAGTGCAGATTCACCCCACCCCCCACACAGCAATATCGATTGTAGTTTGTAGAACACAGTTTCCCTAAAATTCAGCAGACTCTGTCCCTAACAGGATTGAGAAGAGATCGTAGATCAGGATTGAGTGCAGATTCACCCCACCCCCCACACAGCAATATCGATTGTAGTTTGTAGAACACAGTTTCCCTAAAATTCAGCAGACTCTGTCCCTAACAGGATTGAGAAGAGATCGTAGATCAGGATTGAGTGCAGATTCACCCCACCCCCCACACAGCAATATCGATTGTAGTTTGTAGAAGACACTGACCCTATATAATTCAGCAGACTCTATCCCTAAAATGCCTACAACTCGCCCTGCCTAAACACTCCGACCTGTCCCTCAATTCTATCCGGACACAAATGGTTTTTTCCTGCCTATCTTTCCCTAATCAGCAGCCAGCACGTTGATGTGTGCTCTGTCCCTGAATCTAAGCAGCATAATGACGCCGCTGCGGCTGCCTCGAACTTATAAAGACTTGGTCACATGCTTCAGACGGCCAATCACAGCTACTGAGACATTTGCAGGCATGGCTGGGATGGCTTAAGGCACACCAGTTAAACGATTGTTGATTGGCTGTTGAAAGCCCGCCATGAAAAGAGCGCCAAAGCATGCAAAACCCGGAAATAAAACGACCGAACACGGATTTTTACCCGAACATACAGTAAAGTGTCCGTGTCCGTGTTCGGGTACAAAAAATCCAATTATTCGGTACGAACACGAATAATACAGTCCGTGTTCGCTCAACACTAATTAACATGTTTGCATGATCCTAACAATTCTGGTAAAAGTTTACAGTATGATCATGTGTGAAAATGTGGGATTAGTAGTAAACATCTGGATCTGTTATTTTTTTTCTAATAACCTAATATTTTCTGCTAATTAAATATAATTAGAAGTGAACCTGTGACTGACCTATGGAAATTAAACTATTTGCATATTTTTAACAAACAGTGAGGCCTGGTTCACACTAGTGAGCAATGGTGAGCCTTTTGTTTTAAACTGTGCCAGCTCTAATCAATGTGACTCAGAAGCGATTTTGGAAAAGGTTCCTGCATTGCTATGGTGCGATTTACAGTGCGACTTGGTCCCATAGAATATTCAAAGTTGCATCAAAGTCACATCACATAATTACACTGTAAATCACATCAAAGTCACATTGCAGTAAAAGAAATAAAAAGGGTTTAAATAAGCCATCCCTGACATCCCTGACATCTCTAGATGCTGTTTCACTATCAAAGAGCTTTAAAAATCATGCCAAAGGCCCTGGTGTTGGTTTCTGTCAATTTCTAATACCCGCTACTTGTTTACTATAGAAGACTAACACCCTTCCAAAATATGTTCTCACAGAACATCACACTGCCTTGGTTGTGAACTCTTTCAATGTTGTGTGCCAGATTCAGGTAGTATTTATCTGTGCCACTTTAACAATATGACAGAATGACTGTGACAAATTAAAAAAGATTTAGATAGACAGAGGGATGCCAGTGCTCAGAGTGGGTCTGCTGTAGCTCCAAAAAACAATAGGGTATGACCACCCTCCTCCTGCGCTTGGTATCCAAACCCCTCGACCACACTCCTCACGGGACTCACACCTGGCTTCTCAAATGGCTTAAGTCTTGCTGCCTATATCGGACTGGGGTAGTCCACCGGTACTAGAATCAAAGAAAACAAAAAAGGGCGCACCGACCTAGCGCATTATCCTCAGTAGAAGGCTTTATTTATGTAACAATAAAAAATGGCTACTCACAGACGTAGATGAAAGTACATCATATCAAGCTAGATTGCTCCAATGTCCGGGTGTAGTCCATACAATCGTTCATAATCGATGAGATGACGGCTGACGCGTTTCCAGGCCTAGCCTCTTCCTCAGAGCCACTGTGTCATGGCTATCTCCTTGGTTTAAGTAGTGGTGTACTGATCCAGTCCCTACCCCCAGGTGGGAGTGTCCTTCCCCTGGGGGAGTGGCTAGAGCACCACGACACTCCCTCTCATTACATCATTAGTGGTATACAGTGGCATAAATCGATCATGTAAGTACAATACAATATTAAAAATGTATATACGTGTAATTAAAACCATATGCATAAAAATAAGAATAAAAATAAAAACCATATACTTAAAAACAATACAATTAAAACCCATCATAAGCAAATATCAAAGACTGATGAGATTGCTTACTCAGTGCACATAGAGACACTGTAGAAACTCCTCGGACCGACAATGGAGGGCAGCTAGTATGATTACTGTTTGATAGTAACCCCCATATTTTTCCTTTTTTACCTTTGCCGGTCTAATGTGGTCTGGGCCATGGTCCTGTCCATATATGGTAATCTCCTCTCCATGTCTTCCCCAAATTGATTCCATCATACAGGAGGGGGGGGGGCGTGGGGGGGATCTGCACCAAACAGGGGGAGTCAGAGAGGGGGTAGGGAGCCGATCGGTCATAGTACACCGAACCTCGGCTCCGTGGAGTGCCAATGGGTCTGCTGTAGTAAAGAGGAGGCTTTGTACACAAAGAAGCTGTCGTGAACATGACAGCTCCCCGGTCAGGACTCATGGGTTGCTCAGATGTCAGCGGCAGATTCTTATCCTCATCAAACTACAAATACAGTGCTGAGGATGTTACAAAGCTAAATAAATTACAGTAATTCTAAAACACAAGTATTTCATTTTTGATAATGACATGTATTGTCAATGTATGGATATTACTATGTGAGTAAAATGGCACCGCATTATGCTAACTTATTTTTGGGTATACTGTTGCATGATGGACTAACTATCTGTAAAACTATCACAACACTGGAAAATAAAAAAAATGGCTTGGCAATGAAGGGGTAATACAGGCAGGTACTCAAGTATTTATTTAGTAGGACACTTCATTCTGATTACAGAGATACAAACAAGGGAACAAAACCTTGTAAATCATAAATGCTGCAAACTGTTCAATCGTATCAATCCATTATAAAATGTCAAACTCACAAAAAGAACTGTCAATATATATATTTTTTTTGCATTAACATCAAACAATCAAGGAAGTACAATAGGAAAAATCCAAGTACAATACACATTAAAAATAAGAAAAAGGAATACATGTTGTAACATTAACAATTCTTATAAAGACTGAATAAATGCAGTCACCATAAAAGAATGATAACAAAACAAATGTCGACTTCCAGGAGTGACATTTAAATTGTCAATACATCCTAAAATAACCATTATAATCTGCAACATGTAAATGTGGAAATCACAGGGGTCCTGTATGAAGGAGCTGATATTTAGGTCTCTAAATCTCATAGGAAAATCAAACGGCTATATTAATCCACTCCCCACTCTTTCAGTAGTGGGTTAAAGGTGCGAAGAGATAAGAGAGCCCTAGCAAACATCTGAAATTTCCAAAAGAGTAGTCTGTAGTAAAGAAATTACTATATTATAAAAAGAAAAGGTTGAGGTAGAGAGAAAGAAAGAAGCGGGTTGGGGGTTTTGGGGGAGAGGGTATGTGGGGATAGGAAAGAGATATGGGAGAGTGGGGAGAGGGGGTGGGGATACTATCAACTGTCTCCATATGATAAAATATATCTAAAGATATTACACAGATGATCTGACATAAGGTTTTGAGGGAAGATCCAATTTGACTTAATGCGCGCCGTCAAAATTTAGATGTTATCCTGTAGAAGCTCCTGATATGCCGGAGAGCTTTGAAAGGTTGTCTAGGCCATCCATGTGTAAGAAAATTTAGAATTATTGTCTTGAGCAGTATGAATCAGCTAGTCAGCTCCTCCATCTCTGCTATACAATTGATATGATAAAGCCATTCCTTCATTGAAGGAGAACCAGTCAATTTCCAACGAACTGGCATACAAAGCCTAGAAGCATTGATCATATGCATAGCAGTCGATTTGTGATACCGCTTTTTGGGTATCTTGGAGAGATGAAGGAGATATTGGACTGGAGAAAACTCCAATGGGAGCGAGGAGACCTCTATCTATTATGTCCTCTATCACGCCAGTAGGACTGGAGCAGCAGACAAGAGAATCTGTCAATATTACAAAATCATGCATCTGCACCTCCAGTGCAGTTCTGTACCGCATTCAATACAACAAATGCAACCAAGGATATTATACTAATGAAACAGAACAGACAATAATGAGGAATCTACACAGACACACCATAAAAAAACATTAGGAGGATGAAAACTGTACACATGTTGGACTTTATTTCTCACAACCAGAACGCTGTAACGAAGACATTAATAATTTGGTTTTTAAAAGGAAATTTTAAAAAAATAGTCAGGAAATGAAAACCTTTAAATTATGAATGAAAGAGATCTTCCCGAACTTGTCCTAAAAAACTTAAGTTAAGTAAATGTTTGTGAGAAAAATAAATATTTATGAAATGTAGAAAACTGTTTTGCCGCATGTGTACTAATATTAAAATACTATCCACCTTAAGCAGAACTTACACCAAAACACTTAAAAAATCCAGTCTCAGCCTTGAAAAAAGATTATAATCTAAGGTCCCTACCACGCATGCATACAAATACTTACTTGGGTACTCAGTGCACATCAGTGCCACCTATCAGTGCTCATCAGTGCTGCCTATCAGTGCTCATCAGTGCTGCCTATTAGTGCCACCTATCAGTGCCCATCAGTGCAGCATATTAGTACTTCTACATCAGTGCCACCTCATCAGTGGCCATAAGTGCCACCCCATCAGTGCCCATCAGTGCAGCATATCAGTGCCTATCAGTGCCGCCTCATCAGCGCACATCAGTGAAGGAGGAAAATTACTTATTTTCAAAATTTAATCACAGAAAATAAGAAAAACTTTTTTTTTTTTATCAAAATTTTCTGTCTTTTTTCTTTTTGTGAGAAATAAAAAAAGACAACGGTGACCAACGACCCCCAAAAGAAAGCTCTATTTGTGTGAAAAAAAATTATAAAAATTTCATATGGGTATAGTGTAGCATGTAGCATGACCTCTCAATTGTCATTCAAATTGTGACAGCGCTGAAAGCTGAAAATTGGCCTGGCAGGAAGGGGGTGAAAGGTCCCTGTATTGAAGTGGTTAAAGAATGCTAGTGCAGTTATCCAAATCAACCAATCAGTTTTAACATAGTTGCCAGGTGTTTCTCTTGCTGCAGGATATTATGGCCCACTCTACTTTTTACATATGGTCTCAGATCATCTCCTGTGAAATGTCTAAGCAGACAGCAGAGGCATCAGAAAAGTTGCCAGAGCAGTGAGTATGTGAGCCACCTTGACAATGTTTTCTATTGAACGAAAGTCTTCCTTACTTTTCCAGGAACTGCAGTAAATATGAATTCATTTTATGCCAGTCTGAATTTTGACTGTTTGCTATAAGATGCTAACTATCACAACTGACTCTTAGGAAAAAGCCCTCTTTAATGAATAGAGCAGACTGTCAGATCCTGACTGCAGCACTGGCATACTAGTAAAAAGATTCACATTAGCATCTTTTTACTAACCTCTACAAACATTATATTATTATAGGAATAAACACAGTTTACCAGTAACCCAAAGCTTCCACCAGTCATTAAGTCGTCTTAGATGCAAAAGCCTGTCTTTCAAATAATAGAATTGCTGATCTTGGTCACATTAGTTTTGTGTATTGCTCCTGGAGGTTTGTGAGGGTTCAGTCCTGTAAGAGCAGCACATGACAATGTGAAGTTAAAACTAGGATCATTTCTTGTTCTAGCTTGCTGGATTACAAAGTCTACAAAAACATAGAGAAGGGGAATGCAACATCATACTGTCTTTTATATTTGGAGCGATTTGTGATCCATTGCTCTTGTAAGTTATAAGGTAGCTTTTGTAAAATTGCGTTGACAACTCTGGCTCTGTCAAGGAAGGCAAGTCCTTGTTCCATTATTAAGTCACATAGGGCCTAATTCAGTATAAGTTTGGAGTAGAGCTGCTCACTTCTCCAGAAATAACTCCAGCCTAAACTCATTGCATCCTAATTAGGTAAGTGGCTGGAGTTAAACCATCAACTAGATGCTTTAATGAATTCGGAGTTGGAGTTAACTTAGACTGAATTCGGGTTTGGAGTTAACTTAGGCTGAATTTGAGTTTGGAGTTAACCAAATTCCCTTTGTGTTTTTCATAAAAGGAAATTTGTCTATTTTGAATCACTATTACACAGCAATGTCATCTAATATGGTTTATTTTAATTTTAAGGTATAGTTATGTATCTTATGTGTTTTAACCTTTAGATTTTCTAATAGCAGACTACACAGCTGTCTAATTAGCAGTCTTCATTCTTTATTCATCTGAAACTTTCAGGCATGTCTGATTGTATTCAGCACTTTGGTGTAGTGGGCTAAGCTCACAGCCAAAGATTGCTAGGTCATGAGTTCAAGGCCAGACCATGATAACACCCTGTGTGCCATAATTTTTTTTGGCCACATAGTAATACATTGGCTACATCACCTAAAATTGCATGTCAATGGCCATGTATATTCAATAAACAAACATGCATATCTACAGGGTGCAATTATGCATTTGCCAAGTTTCAGTATTTATTTATAGCTGTCTAAAAATTAAGAAGGTGATGGCACACTTGGGATTTGAACTCATGCTCTCAGTGTTTATAGCCAGGAACACTAACCACTAAACCATTGAGCTGAGCATGATTTCCCCTGGAATATTTA